>NW_009258488.1:158252-171787 GCF_000687185.1 Egretta garzetta | reverse complement strand
AAGTTTCTCTCTGGAGGTTTTCCACCAGAACACGGCATAGACCCGTATGTTTTAGACCAACCAATGTCAGCAGCCCCCAGCCCACTACGGAAAACCCCTTGGAAAGAGGTACCCTCCCATAAAGATTAAGGAGCCAAGCACAGGAGAAAAGAGGAAGTGATCTTAAAAAAGATTAGCTCTGTAGAGGAGTTTTGATGCATCAGAGTAACTCATTAGACCAACACTGTGGAAGAGAGAATCACCAGGCCACCTTCTCCTGCAATCAAGTCTCATTGCAACAAGTTTAATAGCAAAGCCTTGACATTCACTGGTCAAATGACCACAAGATTAGGAGACAATTAAAAGATAGTTTGCAAAAATCAAGTTTTGTAACCACAGAAGCAGGCTGAATAAGTACAGGAGCCGGGTTAAGTGACGTTGTTTTACACAGCGTCCTACTCATCCCGCGTGACCACAGGCCAAGCTGCTCCAGGGGTGTCAGTCTGACAGCACCCCTGCTCAACTCTTTCACTGGAAGAGACAGCAGGAGTGCGCACTCTTCAAAATTTAAGGTTGGGGTTTTGTCAGTAATAGCAAAACAGATAAATTTTACTTCCCACTGATTCAAGGAGTTCAAGTACAGAGTTATTTCTCGTCTCTTCACTCAAACTGTCAAGGCAGTCCAGTCCGTAGCAAAACATTAAGCAACTTAAGACACTGTCAGTTTAAAGCTCCCTTTCATTCAAAAATTGGTTTTGCTTCAGCTTTGGTTTGTTTCACCAACCATGGGGCCTTACCAGCATCCCCATCCATCTACTGCAGACAAGGAGAACAACTTATCCTTTTGCGGGCTTCCTACTGCTATGGGTTAGCATGGACCGAGTACTTCACAACAACCAAGGAACTGGGAGAACCAAACTGATAGAGCAGAAAGACTGCTAACGAAGTGTTTCTAAAAAAAGTAATGAGTTTAACTTCCCCATAGAGCAGCGATACAAATGCACTCTCACCAAGCAGAATGATCACTTAATACTTCATGTTAAGGATGCTCCAGCAATGTGGTCTTTGAGGCAAAGTGAAGTCTCCTAGTGTAACGCGGCACAACTCTGATCCCAGTTTCCACTGCACAACTTCCCTCTACTGAGCGCGTAAGGCTCCAAAACGAAAGGACAATCTTTCTCAAGGCAGTTCCTTTGCACAGCAGCTTGTCAACAAGTCTAGCTACAGCTTATTGCTGCGAGATCAACCTCATCTTCCCAGGCTTCTGCGCTGCGCTCTTGAATCACTAAGAGGAGTCTGCCACTTCTGATGAGCGACCTCATCTTCCTGGTTCGGCCACACCTGACTGAACGTGCAGGCAGATGCAAATCCAATATGTAAACTCCATGGCTGAGTTTCTTCTGCTATGAAGCAGCTCAGTCAGTCATCAGGGCAATTCATGAAGTCAGCTCTCCACAGATCCCTCCAGCACCAACCAAATGAGCAATAGGGAAAACAGTTTAAACCACCAGCTGTCTACAGGAACATCTACTGGCCCATGCAAATCTCAGAGGCAAGTCAAAGCTCCAGTAACTCAGGAGGTGAACAGACTCTTTTAGAACAGCCACGAGCCCTCAGCTCCGGGTGGAGGGAATAAGCTCCATGGCCAGAGGACAGCCATCTTCCCTAGAGCATTAACAGGGGAAGGAAGTCAAAGCTGCCTAGCTAGCAATTTACACATGGCAATTAGCTTCTGCTGACATCAGGGATGACTTTATAACCATCATGCAGCTATGGCACACCCTTGGATGTCCAGAGCTTGTAGTTGCATCTGAAAGTGGTCTTTAGGAGCCAGAAGCAGCTCTGTAGGAGCCACAGCGTTTAACACACCTCTGCACACATTATGTTTGTTGATGGTCAAGTCATTTGGGCTAAGCTGACTTCTACAGAAGCTCAACAGTCCAGGTCATCACTGAAAAAGTCTACTGAAGCCTTGTTAGGGCATGCTGTAAGACCCCAAAGCTACACCTTCTGCTTTCTTCAGATATCAGCACTAGAAGTTCTGCCCTACCACCCTGTACTGAGACAGCGATCCCAGTTAATCAGGGAGCACGGATGCTTTTGATGCAGAAGCTCGAGACGTGACCTGTAAGCACAACTTCCAAATGATCGCCCAAAGGAGCTCATGACCATCTCTACTTTCTCAATGCCTAAGTCATCTTCCAAATTCAAAACTCAAATCATTCACCTTGTCTGCAAGCCCTGAATGGGTCTAATATGCACCACTTCCAGCTGTCCCCTTCATGGAGGGTACTCGCTGCTAGAGATACCGCTGTTTAAGTCTAGCTGGAATTGCAAACAAAACTTGATTCAGTAAAGCACTCATCTGTGGGACACTTCAGGGTAAGGACAAGTGACTGGGGAGCAATGGAATCTCCAGCTGAATCACAGCAGGGAGATAAAAAGCAAACATTGATTCTTCCAAGGTAACAAGCTACCCAGGAAGAGAGACCTTAACTGGTTGTGTTCCGATTCAACAGCCGTTTGGTGCAGTTACGCTCTCTGAAGAGAGACAACCTAGAATTCATCTAGGAGTAAAGGGCTTGCTTGGGCACTAAGCAGCTTAGGTCAAAAACAGACCATGAGTGAAAACCTTAGCTCTTGCCTTGAAGGCCCCTGCTATCTTAACTTTTATCTTAGAAGCAAAGAGCACATCACTAAATCAGCAGAATAAAGGGAATAAAAAAAAAAAAAAGAAGTTATTCCTCTAGGCTCAACTCCTGCACGAGGCAAAAGGCCTCAGCAGACCCCAAGCCAGCCTTCTCCCACCAAAGGGAGGTCCATCTCTAAGCAAAGACAACAGCAATTCTGTTGGTGCAGAAGTACTGCAAAGGTGATGAGATGGTTACTTTGTACGCCGGACTGTCAGGGCAGCAGGATGATGCTTGTTCAGCTCTGTCCTGGCTGAAAGTGCACAGTAGTCTCAAGATCACCCTATAATCAAAAAAAGCTGGCACACTAACACAGAGCAGTCTAATAAAACAGGTTAGTATCATTTCTTGTACACAGCATCATGAATTCACAGTCACGGAAGCAGCCCATCCTGCCTGCTCTGCCCCAGGTGAACAACAAATGCAAGTTCTTTCTATGGAAAGAAAGTTCTTTCCAGTAAGTTCTTTCTGTGGAAAGCAATCAGTCATACTCCTGGAGACCAGGCCACAGGCTCCAACAGACAGCACTGTGCTTTCTGATCCAGCTCATCCAGCCAAGTTTCTGAGTATGAAATAACAGAGTTTGTCAGCTCAGGTTTAATCCAGCCCGGTACTCTGGGGATTATGAAACATCTCTGCTAGCGTAAGTTTGAGCTTTGGACGCATACTGCTGCTGAGGAATTCTTAATTCCGTTTTGGAGGCTTTATCCAGCTGTCCTACTTCTCACACCAGCGAGGGCTCCTCCTTTGTTAATCATCAGCCTGACAGCCAAAAGCCTCCACATCAAGAGCCACTGCGACTCAGATCACCACCCTTCAAAAATAGGAAGCAGGCTGACTCCTGGAATTTGCCCATAGAACCACTGTGTTTGAGTTCCAGGCCCCAGACCCTCGAAACTTTTGAGGCCTACAGTTGTCATTAGCGCTGACAAACATTAAGCTTGTAACATCCTGACACAACTGCAAACACGACTGCCCAACGCCTTCAAGCGCTAGCTACCAAATGACCGGCTTCTGACCGAATGGGCAGGATGCACCCGCATAAGTTAAAGTGACCCCAGGCTCTGCTTGAGTTAAATCCTATTTCTAAACCAATGTCCCATGTCAAACTCTTCCAGCAATCTTACCTAGTCTCACAGGAAGTGTACCTTTAAATCTGAGCAGTTTAAACTTCTTGCTTCAAAGCAACTTGAATTCCTGCTAAGTCAGTTCAACAATTTCTGGTGACAAGAGAAGAAAAATTAACGTTTGCCCAGCGTATCACAGACTGGTGGAGGTCGGAAGGGATCTCTGGAGACCATCTTGTCCAACCCCCCCAACTCAAGCAGGGCCACCTAGAGCAGGTTGCCCATGACCACGTCCAGATGGCTTTTGAGTATCTCCAATGTGGGAGACGCTACAACCCCCAAGGCAACCTGCCCCAGTGCTCAGCATCCTCACAGTAATAAAAAATATGCATACATAATTCCTGATGTTCAGAGGGGCCCTCCTGTGTTTCAGCTTGTGCCTGCTGCCTCTTGTCCTGTCACTGGGCACCACTGAGAAGAGCCTGGCTCTGTCACCTCTGCACCCTCCCTTCAAGTACTTATATACATTGATAAGATCCCCCTGAGCCTCCTCTTCTCCAAGCTGAACAGTCCCCACTATCTCACCCTGTCCTCATGAGAGGTGCTCCAGTCCCTTCCTCATGTTCATGACCCTTCACTGGACTCTCTCCAGCACATCCATGTCTCTCCACTTCTGGAGAGCCCAGCTCTGGACACAGTGCTCCAATTGCGACTCCACCGGTGCCAAGCAGAGGGGAAGGATCATCTCCCTTGGCCTGCTGGCAACACCACTCCTAGCGCGGCCTCCTCTACAGCAAGGGCAACATCTGGGAAGTTACACAAGTAGCTACACATTAAAGTTGCAAAACAGTTGGAAGTGCTAGACTGGAAGTTTCCCATACAACCCTAACTCAGCACATATGGAGAGATCGATCACTCCTACATGACAAAGCCATGTCCCCCCATCAGTCATTTGGGTAGGCACTACAACAGGCAAACTAAAAGCCAAGAGGATGATCAGAAACCAACTTCCTAATTTCGAAAACTGCACTGTGAAGATCAAGTTTATTTAGGTTGCTGGGCACTTGGGAATTCCCACCTGTTAAGTCCTGGTAAAGCAATTCCTGAACACCTGTAGGAGCAGCACCACAGAAAAGTCACACTGCACGGGGCATCAAAGAGTCTGAACAGCAAGAGCTACACCCTTGAGCAAACACGGCTGAAGGTACTCACTGCCATTCACCAGGCAGGGTCTTCCAACGCACTTCATGTAAGCTCTGGGAGGAGACAGAGCAAGTTAGCCTGCCCTTGACCAAAGAGGTACTTCAGTCTACTACTAACTCTTGCACATCCACTTGCCAAACTCAGGAGAAAATGGGACTTTCCCCAAAATGGCCAAGAACAGACATAATCCTGTTAAAACACTTCATTCTCCTGTTTAAGGCAACACGGATTCTTATGCAGACTTTGAGATAATGTTTTTCATTTAAGCCTACGTATTCTGCTTAAGCTTTGGAGCTTATATGAACCACCAGGGTGTGTTTAAGCCTGTATTTTGAGATGATTTATTCTACAATACGTACTCTTTAAGGAACACTTACTTCAGAATTACTGACACAAGCAGGTTAGCTATTCTACTGAGACACTCAGTGGTGTTCTCTCAATTCTTCAGAACCTGTTTTAACAAGTCTAGGAGGGACAAACGCTTAGAAAGACAGAACAAACTCCCAAGATGCCAGTCAACCTCTACTACCATAGCCAAGATCACTTATTAAGTTGCTTACAGAGGGAGAGAAGCTTCCTTATTCATTTAGCAGGGCCCCAATAGCCCCCACCCTCAGGCCTTCATTCCCTCACCCAGCAGAGAGGGCAGGGGCAGGCTCCCAAGCCAGATACTCAGCGCTGTCTGGAGCAGCCCACCGTCCTCCACAGCTCAAGGAGCCAAGACCCCAACCTTTACCACTTAACCAGGCTGATTAAGCAGCACCAACATGAGTTTTCACAGTCTTTCCACCAAAAAAGCGGCACTATAGATGAAAAGGAAGTCACTACATACCCCTTCACCTTTCCCCTTGCAGGTTAGGGTGAAAAACATGTTCAGGTACTACACGTTAACTGCAACACGACATCTAGCCCATGTGAGCTGCGGCGATGTTGCTGACCAGATACCTCAGGGTGAAGAGGCTGTTCATGATTAAGTCATTTCCTAGAAGAACTGTTCCTACTCTTCCCCAATTTCTCCATCAATAAAGAAAGCACTTTTTTTTTTTTTATAGCTGTGTTCTAGTTGTCTGCTTACAGATTTTAAACTCAAACAGCTTGCTCCCAACAGCATCCCCTTCAAAAGGGTGGCACAGTTTAGGAAATACTCTAAGAAATCTACACTAGAAACATTAAATTGCTGCTTTGGAAGGGATGCGAGCTTCATGCTGAATAAGTCTTGTTATTCACTTTTAATTACCTAACGCAACAGCTTTTCCTACTGGCAACATGTTTATTATTTGATAAGGCTAATCAAAGAGTCACTGGAGCTGAAATAGCCCCGAAGTCTGCAAGACACAGTTCTGAACTGATTGAAGAAAAGACTCCCACCCAAAACGACTGAAGTTGCCTTTGTGGAATTTACTTATACTTGTTCAAGACAGGAATGCTTCTTTAAGTATCAGCTCTTGCCTCTTATTGAGGTCTGCTTTCTGACAAGACACCCCTGCTATTTCCAAGGGAAGTATTCTGAATTTCTGTGAAGTCAACACCTAAGAATTTCTTTTGCTGCCTTTAATTCCTTCACAAAATGAACACCAAGGGAACTTGGACAAGATTTTCTCACTGGTTACATCCATGCGCATTTTGCACGGTGTGAAGGAGAGTTTGTACATTCACAGGAATGCTTCTGCAATGCGTGGAAAGTGGTGAGCAGTACAAGGACACCTGATCTCAGGAAGCGTCCTTTAAGAGGGAAATAGGGCGACAGAAGGGGCTAAGCAGCACAGAATGGCCACACTGATCCCATGGCTTACTCTAGCTAAGCCACGAGGATGCAAGTTTGAAGAGGGTAAGAAAAAAGAAGAGTTCAAGAACAGGAGATGGAGATGTTGAGAGCATAGTGCAACTGTATTTGGGTTGCAAAATTAACTTTATTATGTATTCTGTGAGCGATTAAAGCTGACAGCTGTTAATAGGCAGTCCACTGATGCCCTTAACTAGGCTCTTAAACTGCTGCCCTGTCTTTTTCCAACTGTCCTAATTCCAGTCTCTCCTCCAGTACTTTCAAACGTGCCATCTATCACCCCACAGCCTACACCCTCATTGCAGAGGACTAACACGAGCGGAAGTAAGACACCATGCCACATTCTCCAGCTATAGTATTCTAACCGGTCATACAGCAATTTAATCAAAGCATGAATTACATCAGTACTTCGTACTAACTTCGTGCTTCCAACAGTAGCCAGTGCTTGACTGAAAGCACTTGTTAAGGAAAACGGCGTCAACCTGATAATCACTTTCCCTTGACTGACGCCATTTCTTCAGTTCTCACAGCGAAGACTTTCGGCTTCGCGTATTAGCAGATTCACTTCTGCCAAGAGATTAAGTCAAGATATTGTTTTGCCTTTTCATCTGTTGCTACAAATGCTGAAGCCTTTAGCTGCACAGAGAAGGTTGGAACTTCTGCGAGTTCAGTAACAGGGGGACAGTTACAGCGTGCAAGGGAGGGGTACCGGGAGTCATCGGTCTGAACCAGAAAGTGTCCGGGAACATCACATGTGGTTGGAGGGAAGAACTACAGGTGACAGGACAGCCTCACAGAGCTGGGACACAACAGGAAGGGTACTGTAATTAGATGGGATATCTGCAGCATTTAATTACAAAAACAGCATGAAGCTACAAAAATGGAACGGTCAGGACATGGTCTGTGCACAGAAGAGACCAACAGTATTCTCAGCTGCCATGGCTAGATCTACAAGCCTTAGGTTTACACTTTTGATAGCCGGAACTATCAGTAAAACTCAACCCTTGGGTCTTCTTTCAAACCTCCTATTTGCATTAAATACAAATACTGCTCTGCCAGGCAAAGGACATATTCCAATGCCCCACAAGCTAACTTTTCACATGGGCCAAGACTTTTCGCTAAAAAATAAAAACTAAGATAGTGCAAGCCTGTTAAGTTTTAAAATATGTTTTAGTAGAGTCCATGTCGTTTAAAGTTTTGTTAAAAAAAAAAAATGACCAACATGGAGTTCTGCTGTTCCCTTGAAAAAGGCCCTTTTTGTTTTTTAAGATGACAAAGCAGGTTTAGCATTTTTTAAAGGCCGCAGCTGTTCCCTTATATATTTTACTTGGTGTGCATTTTGAGCGTTGAAGTCTTGCATTGTCATGTACCAGGTTTAATTTCGGGGTTGGTTGGTTTGTTTTAGTTGAAGTGTTTAGACTCTGAGGTAGCAAGCCTATGTACTTAGTGTAGTAAGACTTATCTGATCCGCTGGCAAAGTTGAACAGTCGCCCTACGGTTACAGGGACATTGGATGCCCAGAGCACCCTGCGCTCCCGAATTGGCTGCGGGCTAGACGTAGAGTCACAAGACTGAAGCAGTGACCACAGAAACGGTTGACAGCAGGAACGCAGCAGTTTTTACATTCCAAATCCCAGTCAGTAATTCATTTCAGCAGAGTACAATTAAATGAGCATTGGAGGTACCTTTTGAAATAGTTAGTGCTGGGGACCACTGTGATCGTAGAATATCAAGACAAATGCTGCCATTACTGTTAATATTTGGATGATAGATTCTTGTTGTAAATGCAACCTGCAGAAGAAGGAAAATTTCAGTGTGGGCTCACAAACATACATTACACCATGTGGTAATGAAGAGATTTACGGTAGAGGCCACTCACCTTAGGTGGTTTGAAAGGGTAATCTGTGGGGAAGTGAATTGTCAAGAAGAATACTCCACCTTGATAGGGACTGTCATTCTGTTAATGAGAAAGAATCATTGCCGTTTGAGGAGTTATTACAACAAGGCTGGTCATAGAAAGCCATGAACATCAATTCTCTCATACTTACTGGTCCCATTATTGTAGCTTGCCAATGGAACACTGAAAAAGAGAAAGACTTACTTCAGTTTGGAGAAGCTCAAGTAACGAACTACTTACTTCCAGACAAAGCAGCACAGAAAAGTCTATTTTAAAAACAAAGCCTTCTGAAAGGCTGCAGGGAAGCAAGCCAAAGAATTAAACAGATACAGAGCAAAGTACTCAACACGCCACATTCAGTCGGTCCACACTTTGGGATTGCTGTGATACCACACACATGTTGTGCCCTGCAAAAAATCCCTTTACAATAAAAATCCAGACAGTTATAGTGACTATTTCAAACCCAACAAATCTGCGAGTTCAACTTTGGTTTTTTTCCAGTGAGGGACTGGAATCTGAGCCCAGTTTCCAATGACTGTACTGCCCTCTTAGGGCAAGCTACAGCACGAACTCATGCCTTTCTCGGGTCGGAGCTCTCCTGTACAGATCCTTAGTTAAATGGAGGGTGAGCCTAAGCTTTGTATATACCATATGTAAAGAGGTGACCTAAGCCGGTGTTACCCTGACTGAATGTTTAAGCTTTGTCTCCACAGAGCCCTCAAGATTTCATTAAAGCAGCAGAAAGCAATGCAAGTCTTAAGAGAACGCAAGAACAACAGCCTGCTCGATACTTGGGACCAGGATGTGCTAGTACACGCTTTAGGTTAAATGGACAAAAATTAAGTCTCACTCGTATGCATCTGTCCAAGAGAACATCTTAATCTGGTAATACAGAAGATTCGTGAAGAATGTCTTTAGGCTGCAGAACATAAGGAAAACAATCCAAGCTGTTAATCTGTATGAGGCACATTGGGAAGTTCTCGGGGTTCCTGCGCTCTCCAAAGGCTCCGACGCCAGCTTGCGCAGAGCATCAGCTTAAATTATTTGTGAAACAGTACTGTGGGAAGTTTCCCTCTGCACGGATGTCAGCTCCATCGTCTCTTCAGAAGCGGGGAGCTGTACCGAAGACTCCAGCTGTTACAAGGCAAGTCTTGAAGACACAGAAGTTGAAGCCACCTGCAGCTATGGACTTAACTTGCAACTGGTGTCTACAGCTGTGAAAACTACCTGTGCCAAAAGTAATTTTGGCCCAGAGTGGCACTACTTGTTCTCACCTAGCACGAGCAGTTTTTAATTACACATGGTACAGGCATTACCAGAGCGGGAATGGCCCTGCCAAGGCAAGGGGAGAAGGGCATTTTGGTTGGAGCAGCAGGTTGGTTGCAAGGGCTACAACAGCTCCAGCTGCCTTTCGAGAAGCTCTGCACTCAGTGTAGAGTCAGGATCAGGACAGCGGCTCATGTGTTTACCCATTTTACAAGGTTCAGAGTGCTTCACAGGCAGCTCCTATCACCTGTAGTGGGACAGCGAGACACCCAGAACAAGAGGACAAAGGAGTGGCAGAAACCCAGCAGCAAAGAGCGTGGCTAATCACAGAACCACAAGCATCAGTAGATGCTGATAAGATTCACTGTGACTGCACTGGAGCACACGGACAGCACTGGGCATTACCCTGCACACCTCCGCATGCTGACAAGAGAAGCTGATAGACCCAACTACTGTCTTACAGCCAACAGGAAACCAAAAAGAAAAATATTTTCACAGTGAATCTTAACATTTTACAAGCTAGAAGGGTGGTTTGGTTGTTTGGGTTTTTGTTCCCCCATCTCTCTTCCCCCCTCCCCATTTCAACTCCCACCCCAGACTCAAGGAAAGTCCTGGTTTAACCCCAGCTTTAGATTTCTCACAACATCCAGGACAAGTTCGCTGAACTAAAAGATGGATTTGTCATGCAAAGATTATTTCAACTGATCCTTTACTTTGAAATCAGCCATTCAAAAAGTTATTTGCAAAGGAAGGGGGTTGCTGACTTTCGGTAGCTAAGCACAGGGACACGTTCCGAAGTGAACTAAGCCACCGCACAACGCTCTGGAAGTACACCAGTGTAATCCAGCGCAAGGCGTATTTTCCAAAAAAAACCCCAAAAAACCAAAACACGCCCCAGAGATTGGTGAAAGAGGGCTAAAGGGCTAAAACTACATTACCAAGAGAAAGGAAATCCTGTCCCCACAGTTACCAGGGCAGACACAGCTCTTCACTTTCCAAAACTTACGAGCCACAAGGACGAGCAGCTTGTAACTGGGGACAGTTTACATTGGCCGGACCAGCCACAAGACACCACTTTGCAAGCACAGCACGTCCTGAACTCTGAGAAATGTCATTCTGACCAGGCAGAGGCAGACCCAGCGCACAGGGATCTTGGAGAAGGCACCTTTCCATTGCTGCCACTGCTATCCACTCCCGTACCCCCAAAGCGTTGCACTCCATAGTGAAAGTCTTTCATTAGGGGTCTCTCAGAAAGGTGGCAGGAGGAGAAGAACTGAGTATTACTTTAAAGCTTTCTGTATTCAGTAGTAACTTCCCGTTATAAGCATTCACCACCTGTACATTACCACCTCCTCCGCCAGACAGTCTCCATCACCTCCGATAGTCTTTGGAAACTACGAAGTGGTTTATCATGGCACAAATCACACTTGCTAATTTAAGGGAAGAAAAGCCTCGGACTGGCTCTACATCTTAATAGTTTCTCTTCTATGAAACTACAAGCTTCTTTAAAATATGATTTTGAAAGGAGAAATAAGTTGTGGAGTAACTAGAAGCAGCTTGACACCACTGCTAAAACCCCTCAAAACCGAATGCAGCCTTCACTTGTGTGAAAGCGTTGCTGAACAGCAACATCTCCACTAATCTCAGCATTTCCATTCCCAGGTCTCAATCGGTTTTCTTTAATCTAGTCCCAGATTTCTATAGGAATGTGTAACTTTCTATATACTTCTACACTTCCAGATAGTTCAGAAATTATTCAGGAAGATCTTGGCAGCTAATTTTTCCCTTTTAGAAAGGATACCTAAGCTTAGAGTTCTCCGCGCATAGACGGAGGGTTTCCCTGCTTAAATATCCCCTCCCCCCACGAGCTTGGACACTTCACTGAACAGCACCCTTGTCAGAGAGACCACGCTGCACAGCAAGTTCAATGTGTGCTGTCTGATGGGCATCCCAGTCACGGCTCCCAAGTGCTCTTACATAGCCTTTTCTTAGCCTTACGTAGCCACGAGGAAGCGTAAACACATTCCCTCGTTGCAGGCTTTTTCTGCATTAAAGGCCAATGTGGTTAATGCGGGCCCACGGTAAGGTTATAAAGCAAAAGGTGCATTTGCAAGTGTGCTTGTCTCCTTGCAAACATCCGACTGATCTTGCTCACCTAAGCTATGACCAAGATTTACGCTTAATGTTTTATGACCAAGATTTATGCTTAATGATTTACATTAAATGCTGCTATAAAGAAGGTAGTTCACCGGAAAGTGCAAAATCCTAGTTAACATGGAGAAGACCGCACAGCTTGCAAACCCACTGCAGTTTAAAGGCCTCTCTCAGAAAACCACCGTAAAGTACAGGGCAACAACCAAGCTGCCTTATTCACAGCTAATCAAACCAGACTGGGGAACATTACCTACAACTAAGATAAAGAAGCATCCACATAAACGCCATTGTCAAGTCAGAGGATGTATCTCGCCCTCCTCCCTAGGCAAAAACACACACCCAAGATGACAGTAAACCTCCTTACTATAAAATTATGTTAGACAAAAAAATTCAGGGTAGGACTTTACAGCTGAGAAAATGCAGTTTTTCTTTAACACAGCTCCTCGAGCTTCAAAAGGCCAGAACAACAACTCCAAACCACACACCAGGCAGCCAGCCTCGCACAGGACAGATGACCAGCTGATGCACAGGCCAAAAAGATCATCCTAGGCTACCCCTTATGTGGAAGCTGCCAGGGCCAACTGGTTTTGAGTACAGTTTTCAACCACAACAGCACTGTGTGATTTAAGGGAGTGCAGGTGGAGCACCCTATCTCATACCTAAGCAGCTATGTCCAAATCAAGAGACAAGTTAGTCATGACAGCAGGATTTAGACATTCCGATTTTGCTCACCAAGAAAGCCACAACAGTATTCTGAACAGAGTCAAATCCCCCCTAAAAATTAACAGCCAAACCTGCTTTTCAGTTCTTGTACTCTGGTGTGCTCTATAATACAATAGCAAAAAACAAATTAAGAATAAGCAATGTTTCCAGTGTTCCTATAACTCACTTGACCACAGTAACAAACTTTAAAAAAATCTAACATTACTTCACAATTCAAGCTTTAATTTACCAACTAGCTTTCCTTCCCTTCATGCTTTAACCTCTTATCCCCAAGGACTACATTGTAACCCTCTTAAAATGCAGCGTTAACTAACCCCTGTGTAAAATACAGTTAACCCCGACCTTGCTCGTATTGCAAGTAGATTGTTTTAGCCAGTTTAGATACCAAAGAAGTTCAGAAAGCTGCATGCAACTGCTTGCTGGTTTGGCCATAGAGCTACTGAAGTTCATTAACTCCATGCCCTATGAGAAAGCCAGAACAGTTAATTCAGAAAGCGTAACTAAAAACGTCCTGAGTGCACAAGTCTCCCAATCAATAAGATGGGAGTAACAGATCTCCAGGGACACGCAAGGGAAGTATTAAGAGATACAGGAGGGCAACAAATTGAAGATTAGTATGTGGAATAGTGTCTAGTACTTGAACTGAAACGGAAGGGTTCTCCTTGCTAAGGAACTGGACATCCCGTTTTAGAAGAGAAAGGAAAAGCGTGAAGAGACTGCGGGTGTTTGCTGATAGTAGCATACTTACTGTCATCACCAACAGGCCCTGCTGA
>NW_009258488.1:149185-158223 GCF_000687185.1 Egretta garzetta | reverse complement strand
CAAAAACCAATCATGTTATTGCTAAAAAAAAAAAAAGCTGCTAGTAGCACTTTGGCTATTGTTCTTGCTCACGAATATAACGCTCGCATCAGTGAGTTTCAGGAAAGAAGAATGCCACAGGAATGGCAACACCACAAAACTAACAGCCAAGACCCCAGAAAGCAAAGTTGCAACTTAAATCCAGGTAACACAGTTGGCATACGCATCCCTTTCCTCTCTAGGTTTCCGCACGCTATAAAATCACAGCGGTCCTCATCGAGTCACAGGGTCTAACAGGTTTGCCCTCATTGATGACAAAACTGAAGAAATGGCAAGCATTATCAAGGCATTACGTACTCCACTATTGCCAGGTCACAGAGAGATAAGATGGCCTCAATCCAACAACTCTCAGTATCAGCCTTATTTTATCCCCTGTATTGCAACAGCTCCCAGGCTGCTCCAGCTGTAGCAGTCTAGTTTATCACCTCAAGCCTGCAAAGCTCCACTAACCCGTGGTTGTTTCACCTCCAGATGTACCCATCAGCGAATACAGGTGGTTACATGGAATAAAACACAAGGCCTTCTGTACCTCCAGAACTGCTCACCCACAAACGGAAACCCGCACTTTCCAAGTACCTGTGTCAGTCAGATTTTCCTCTGCAGAAATCCTGTTATGAGTCTCAATTGTTCTGGCTCAAGCGTCTGAGTAATTCAGAATACTTCTGAACTATCGCAAGTTCCAATCTGAAGCAAAATTTCAGCCCAGTTCAGAGAGCCCCCACATTACCACCAGTAAGTCACGTTAGCAATTTGCTCAGGAAGTGGACATTTAGTGAGAAGGGCAGAGAGAGTAAGACTTTAAAGTCAAACTCTGCTCTATTTCTGGCTCAGCCACTGACCTGCTTTGCAAGATGGGCCCAAAACACAAACTTTTTTCTGTCTTGACTCCATCTAGAAAGCTAAATGTAAACACCAGACAAGCAGGCAACACTCCCATGCCATCCCCAGCCCACTGAGGGTTCAGCTTTTCCCCTGACAGCCTGCAAGGGTTACCAGCAACAGCCCACACTGGAGGCTCAGATACCAGACTTACCTGAAGCTTTTGCTAGACAAAACACTTAAGGACAATGATCAAGACAAGCTGATTGCAGGAATGGAAAAAGCTTGTCACTTAATGGCCTTTTGTTATTCACAGGCAGTATTTAATCTCTTGAATAGATGATCTCTGCGAGTTCCAGCTTCTACTCCCCCTGAACTAGGAGGCCACCACTAACCAAACTCTCTTCTGTTACAACAGAAGGAAGTTGCCTTACATCGAACAGGTCAAGGCTCAGGATTTTCCCCTCAGTATGAAGTCCCCCAGCAGCCCTGCAGTGGAGATACAAAGCTCCGCATACCCTGACTACTGCAAAGCACACACAGGTTTGGGGTTGCTCTCAGCAGTCACTGAAAGCCTCCCACCTTGACACCAGACACTACCGAAGCTTTCCCAGGGCTCCTACTGAGTTTCTCACAGGGCTGACCCAAGCAAACCTCGCTCCCGTGCTTCGTGGCTCAGCACAGATTGGGACAGGAGCAGATCTGAACATGCAGCCCCTACTGCAGAGCCTACTGCCTCCTGAAGGTGGGGAGCATCTCCAGATCTCCCCTGAAGGAGAAAAGCCCTCCAGAGCCGTCAGCTCCACATGTCAATTCAGAGCAGCCAGCCTGAAGGTAAGCAGGAGGTGAAAAGCCCTCCAGAGCCGTCAGCTCCACATGTCCATTCAGAGCAGCCAGCCTCAGCCAAGCAGGAATTCCCTCCTTACCTCCTGGTTGGCAAGTCTTACCTAGCATGGAGATCAGTAACGCACTCTCACGCCCCACCAGCGCTTCCCACCGCCCGCTGCACACCTCTGCTTTAACTCCAGAACATTAAATGCGTCGAGCATCATCCCGAGCAAGAGGAGAACACTGCTCCACCCTAGAGAGGTGCACGTTCTCTGGAAATTTTCAGCTAGCCAGAGTCTACATACAGAGCAAACTGCACCGTGCTCCACTCCAGCTTCGGTATGCCAGGAGACACCTCGTGCGACGAGTGCAGGAACACACAGCCACTTGCACGCAGCTTCCCCGGCACCTGAAGGCCGCACGTTCTGAAGGCCAAAGAATGAAGTGAGTCTCCACACACACAAATTCAGAAGTACAGGCATGAAAGCTTAAAAGCAGGAATACACCTACTCCTTCTGAAGTTGCACAGAGATCCATCCACTTCCAAATGCTACTGGACTCTAATCTTCTGGACGAGACACTTTAATGCTACAGTACAAACCCCAAACACATCTAAGCCTCTCTTCCTTAGCACTTCTCATCCCTGTCACTCCCTTCTGATGCAGAAATACAACGCAGCAGCACTAGACTTGGAAGTACAACTGTAAGAATCCATGTTTTCCACAATGTACTACAGATTATATTTAAGAACCTAGCATGCACCTCCCCTACCACAAAGGGGAAATAGTTAAAACACAGGCTGCACCTTGAGCACACCAGGTAGTAGAATACACAGCTCCAAAGCTGCCCCGATAGTCACCCCACGTCCCACTGCTCCACCAAACTGGATGAAACAACAGACCTTGGGGGACAGGACACGGGCAAGTCCCACGAGGGGTGCAGAGGCAGCAATGGCGTTCAGTTAGCAGCAGCCCTGCTTCTCATCAAACCACCGTTTCTCTCTCTTCAATCTTCAGTTCCAGCTAGGAGGAGAACTTTGGTTTTACGGAGCCATGCACAGTATCTCACTGGAAAGAGAGGACTTACAACAACCACTCACACCACTTGTCTCGGTGACGCAGCTCTCACCTAAGGCAGCATTTCAGGTTCTGCTCTATAAATCCACAGATTGAAACATCACAGATTAAAAGGCCCATGTAAAAAGCAACGCACAATCTCTTTGCGCTTGGAAAAGCTTAGCAACAGCTCTCAATCCAAGCCCCTGCGATACAAAACCCCCCAGCTTTTGCAGGACAACAGCTCAGATAACAACGAGAAAGTTTACTAGCTGCAGACTGCCAGCTGCCCCTGCGCACCATAGAGGCTCGCTCCTTGCCGGATTTCCTAGCAGGGCACAGGCGATGGCTTTAACACGCTGCCGACGTTCTAGTAAGGCTTCCACTAACTCGCTTGTCAGACCTGCAAGGCCGAGTTTAAAAACAGGAATGGTAGCTCCCTACAGCTGCATTTATCCGGGTAGCACTGGAGAGGAGCACCCACCGCTGCAGCACAGCACCCAGCTTCTGCATCTGTCCGAGAGGTTACTTAGGAAAACTCCTGCGCAGTTTCCAGGGCACTGCTAGCACAGCGCCAGGCCCAGTGAGGTCTTTGCTTCCAGATGTTGCTGAGGGAGACTGAAAACCAGCTGCTTTGTAACTCAGAACAAACAGCTCCGGAGTTCACGTAAAACTGGAACTCAGAACACACGGAGGATTCAGTTACAGTTTGGCATCGCCTACAATCCAGCCCTTACTGCACGTATCAGACCCCGAGCGGCCAGGCTCGCTGTGTCCCCACGATCTGGGAAGGCTTGCTGGTCAATGGTCAAGTCTGATCTTGACAGCGCTGATTTTAAACCAATACCTGAAGAAAGCTGTAGCTGGTTACCATTTGAGACAGTTTCTGATCCTTAAGCAAGACGCAGAAGGTTTTGCTTTAGGAACTCAACAGCTAAGAATCAGGCAGCCTCCAGATTTCAGGCTGCGTTTTCCCCAGGAGGCCACCTCACCATGAATCGCCTTCAGCTGGAAAGCCAACTTACTGAACTTTAAAAGTTTCTGCCCTCTCCCCTACAGCAAAAATACCCTTGGGGCTGGGCCCACTGCTGCGGTTCAAACCATTAACTTGACCCATCTTACAGTTAATGTATTAATTAGTTCCTCAGCACAAATGAGGAAGTGGAAGCACGGTGCAAAGCAAGGTTCAAGGTGTCTTGCCCAAAGGCCAAGCTGCATGAAACTATTGCCATTACACCCGTGAACCAGATACCCTAAAAAGCTACAAAATTCACACAAGAAACGGGCATCTAGGCTCCAAAAGCAGATTTAATGGGGTCTGTAAGTTCCCAACAAAACCAACCCCTACCCAGGGGTTCCAGGAAAGCATTTTAAGGAAGATGGAGCATGCTTATGCCACAGACCCAAGGCACGAAAAGGCATTGGCCACCAGCGAGACCTCAGGGCACGCAGGCAAGCCACACGGGGTCTGAGCCGGTGCTCTCATCAGCTGCTGCCCTCCTCCCATCATAGCCCATTTCCCAGCAGCTACCGCATGGCATTTAAAAATTCTCCATCGAGGAGTTCACAAGCTGCACAAGGAGTTTTAGAAACACAAGTGGTTTAGGTCTTACCTTTAAAGTTCAACCCTGTGCAGGTTTCAAATTATGATTAGTTTTAGTTGTAAACTCCAAGGACATTTGTTGAAGAAGTTCAAGTTTATTCCCCTAGACAACAACTCCCTCCTCAGTCTAACAGGTTCCTCATAAAGACTGCTCTGGCCAGAAGGTAAAACTAGTTTTAAGGATTAAGTTAATGCTAATACAGCCTTCAGTAAGAATAACCAACATAACTGGCACCATCAAGAAGCCAGCCAAGCAAGTAAAAAGCCAGCACCCTTTGGTAGTCAGTCCCAGCCGTTTTAAAAGCCTTGGTACACAGCAGAGCTCCCCAAATACACTCCCAACCCACTAATGTGCAAAACAGTCAAAGATCAGCCACAGTCCTTTTAGCTTGGACTCCGTGGTCTTTCCTTCCCTACTCCAGTTTCAGCTGTTTTCAAACCGTAATTTACTCAGAGACCACATCTTTAGCTTGATTATAAGCCTGATTTTCACTCACAGCAGCAACCTGACAGCAAAACAAGCTTTTAATCCAACTGCAGCAGGTTTATTTGCCTGAAGCCCCCGAACCCTCCTGCGGCAGGCAGTCTGGGGCTGCGTTACAGAACTGTGATTTACCTAACCAACTTTCAGCCACTTCGCCATGAGCTGTCAGCAGCTTTCAACAGAGGGGTGCCAAGCAGTACGGGGACCGGGGCCCAAGTCAAATCGACGGCGCCTTTGCCTCACCTCGGCAGGACAGCAGCGCAGACGAGCGCCTGCACAGGTCCCACGCAGGCATTAGGTCGGGCAAGAGCCTGCCGCACGTTCCTTGGGCACATTCCTTGGGCCAGCAGCTTCTACCTTTACCTGTACGGTGCTGGGCAAGGCGTGAGCACCTGTATCCACCCTGCGTTTCATGCAACTCCGCTCCCAACTTGCCAAGGGCTCCCCCTGTACAAAGTAGCGCTGACACACCAAGGTCGGATCTCCAATTCCCTACAGCATCCATAGGTGCTCTCCTGCTCTACAGAACTCTTGCAGTCCCAGAGTATCTGCCACTCTAAGGCTGCTACCCTGCTAACAGAAGCATTTTAATCTTCAGAAGGACTTTAATCCCTTTGGCAGAATCTGATTTTTCAATCTTGAAATGGCTCAGATCCACTGACTTTGACTTCTTACAAGACTCTGCAAAAGTTAGGAGGCCGAGCAGTTAAGCAAGTAGCACGATGAAGTCAAGCTGTATGAAACAGGGTAACAACCAAGGCAGAGCTTATAAACAGGCTCTGATGGAACTGTCTTTTTTAAAAAGCCCGAACAGCACGAACACCAAAACAACGTATAACTTCCTCCCGGTGCGGAATCCGCGTAGCAAAAAGGCTAGCTAGCCAACAGAAGCTTAACCAGTATTCTCTGTGCTAGCGACGCACAAGACATTTCACACAGATGGGCTGTGCTGGCAGCTCCACGAGCACAGCAAGAGGCTGCAAGGGAAGGACCAAGTTGTTCCCACTGGCTGCGGTAAAGCAGAGCTAGCAGCGCAGAAATAATAACGCGGACTTTGCTCGGCACAGGTAGCATGCGTGCAACTCAATGCTAACGTTGTCCAATTTGCTGGTAAGTCTACTGCATGCCATCGCAGGTAGCGTTCGTTTTGGCAGAAGTAGGACTTTAAGCATCTCAGGTGGTCAGTCGGGCCTGGATTAGGGGCAAACCCATCGTCTTCCACAGCAGAACAAGGACATCACTGGAATAGAGCTTAACCCTGCAAAGCAGCGCGGCTTCTGATGGAGAGGCCCAGAAAACAGGTAACAAGCCACGGCTCCTCTGCCATTGGGAAGTGTTGTGCTGCAGCAGGGCTGAAGTACACAGCTTCCCATTTCCCCTTCCCCCTCACTGCTGGGTCCGTCAAGCAGTTTGTACGGCAAAACCCAGAGAAGACAAGGAGCTAACCTTTTACTTGCTCTCCCATCCAAAGCAACTCCAAAGGTGCCCTAGTTAGCTACGCAGTCACAGGTAACGTATCTCCTAAGGATAAGCAACACAGATGGGGATGCAGCTGAATCCAAAGCGCTTTGGCTTAAATCTTAAAACGAAAGCTGTTCGTTATGGCCCTTCAGTGTCACTCCCATCCTACCTCGGGATATCTTCACCTTGCATTTCTTGTAAAGTAAAACCATGATAAAAAAAACCTATGATAAAAATATCACTGATCTAGATCTAAAAATAACAGCGAAATCGTTACGTTTCATTGTTATCCCCACACTTCACTGGGACTCTGGCTGACATCATCACTTACATCCCAAACATTTCTCACAAGAAAAAAAAAAAACCCAAAAAAATAGTTCCAGGTTTCAGATGGGCATCCCAGTAAGCACCTAAGCAAGAGCAAAGAGCACCGCAGTGAATAGTGAATAATACAAGTGGCGGTCGGACAGCAGGTCTCAAACCGGAGCCCTCTCGGAGCAGCTGCTGCTGCTTCGCGCAGCCACATTACCCCGGCGCCAGTCTCTGGACAACCCCGAGAACAACCGTGCCGCCGGAGACCCGCTGGGGTGGGCCACGCCAGCAACACCGCTCCTTACCCGGCTGCAAACAGCTTCTTGTTCCTCCCCTCTGCCAGCCCCGAGGAGTTCAACATGCAAGAGGCCATCTCAGGTAACGCCGCTGACACTCCCTGAGGTTTACGCTTGGGATTTGCTGCCCGTTTCTGCAGTTCTCATCCCTACGCTACCCAAAGACACAGGAACTTGGGAGAAAACCTCATAGCCCGTGGTCAAGCATAAAACCCAAACTGCCAAGCACCACGAGCCAAGTGGCAGGATTGAGACCTGAACACTGATCCATCAAGACTGATAATACCCTCTAAAAAAAAAAAATAAATGCCCAAGCAGCAGCTTTCCTTTCCATCGCTTCTTTGTACTCGAGTCTGCTGGGATTATTTCGACTTAATCCACATCCTGCAGGCTTTTGTTCTTGCCACAAGGTGCAACAGCAAAGGTCGGGAGCTTCGCTGTTTGTTCCCCTCGCTATCCTGACAGGGACGGTCGCCATGCCTAAGATATCGCTGCTTTTCCCAGAGACCGGCACAAAACCAAGATGATGATACGAACACTCTCTGTGGCGTTTAAGATAGCTGGCGTGTAAACAACCAGTGATTATTACTTAAGTAGTTGAGCCAGACAACCACAGCAACTCAAATTAAGAGTGCTCCTTCCCAGTCTGCAGCTTAACTCCCATCTAACTTTTAAAGCACCTGGACTGCTAAAAAGAGAGGGTTTATTTCCCTTCTCATACTTGGTTTCTGTTGGAAGTGTTGCCTACAGCCCTATCGTCTCCCTTCCCCTCTGCAGCCGCCGCTCTTACTCCACAGAGTCACTTGGTACTTTGCAGAGCTCAGCGTAGAGCAGCACCGCTTTGGCAATGCTACTTCCCACGGCTTTGAGGACTCTTGTAACCTTCCACAGTCCCCATTATCCCTCAGATCTTCGAAAAGCAGCACGAAGAATCAGTCCATGAGCACCCAACATTAACAAAGACTCGACACATTCAGCTCCTCTCCTGTTAAAAAAAAAACCCAGACTAGAAGCCAAAGCGCTCTGAGAGCGCGTTGAATCCCAAACCTCAGCACGCGCTGACCTACAACAAAGCAGCTTTCCCCGCTTCCCGACAGAAGCTACACCCTCCCCACAAAAGCCCTGCGCTGCCCCCGCCGCCCCCTCGCTCCCAGCAGCCACGTTCACCCTGCTCAGCATTCACCGCCGTGCCTCCGAGGTCTGTCCCCACAGCAGGCACACCGCCCGCTCCCGGGGAGCAAGCGCCCTTTGGGAGCGCCGGGGAGCCCACCGACGCGCTGCGGAACGGCCTCCGCGCCGTACTGAGCGCCACCGAAGTGAGCGGCAGAACGGCGCAGACAAGCGACGCTCAGCTGGAGCACAACTTCCTTATGTAACGCGCTACCGGGCGCTCAGCTGGAAACTTCAGTACGCTGAAATTATACTCAAAACCCTCCCCTCGCAAGCTCTACCTAGTCCACGAGCACACGCGAGCCTTCAGGCTCTCTTCAATTCTCTTCTCCACCTTAGCTTTAATTTGATCCGCACGACACACGAAGCTTCGCAAAAACTTTGAGATAACCTACAACCAAAGCGAAGACATTAAGAGGCAAGACAAATCCAACGCCACACACGTTACAAAACAGAGAGACAGCAAACCGATCTGAAATACTGGGTAGCAGGCTCACACTCTGGTTCTAGACAAAAAAAAAAATAAAAAAATTAGTTCCCCTGTACCAATGGAGACCAAATACCCTACGGGAGGATTGGCGTCTATGCCTGAACCTTGCACGTGGACTCCAAGCTGACAGCTACCTTTTGCAGGGAAAGGAATAGAAATTCCCTGCCTGACTCACCAGGGTAATAAAAATGGACTCAGATATTCCTCTACTGAAATGGGGGGGGGGTTCTTGGTAAGAGACAGCACGATGATGGAGCAAAGTGCGGCTTCAGGACTGCAGGAGGCCCAGCAGCAGCGCTTTCCAAGAGGCCAGGCCAGCCGGCGCGGTGCAGCTCCTGCTCCAGGAGGAGAAGGCAGCTCGCCGCCCTCCCCACACGCCCGGAGATGACTCAGGTGGCAGAGCAGCCCCGGCTCCACTGCAGCTATGAACCCCACTATCTGGCCTGGCCGAACGTGACGGGTTCGGCAGGCTCGGCGCTGC
>NW_009258488.1:145087-147584 GCF_000687185.1 Egretta garzetta | reverse complement strand
TCGGTGGCAGCCTGGCTGCCTCACAGAGGCGTGAACTGTGAGCAGGCTGCTGCTTATGTAGCCAGGGATCGCACGCCAGGCTTGTCCCAAAAGCCCAGCGTCGAGTGAAGAACGCGAGGCGAGCGACCGCGTGCAGGACTCGGCGCCCTCCAAGCGCCCGTCGGGCACGGAGGCAGGCAAAGGCCCTCCGGCAGCGACAGCATCCATGGCCCCGGCGCCAAGCGCGGGAGAAAAGTTCGCTTCCATCCAGCATCTCCGTGGAGAAGATCAAGAGGGACAAAAATAACTGTTCTCAGGTGACTGAGCCGCTTGTACCAGGAAAAAGGCCACCAAGCAATCTTTCTGAATCCTCAGAAACTGAGCGAACGAGGCTGGGGACTGGACACTGCTCGGGACGAGGACTTTGTGCGCACGCTCAAGCAGGGTACCTCAGCCTAGCAACCAAACTGCCCGCACGTACACAAACCCATGGGACACCTAGTAAAACATTTTAAAACGTAGATGAAATTGGAGTCTTTTCCATCGGTCCCACTTCCCTTCCTGTTGCTGGCTTTGGATCATGAATTGGGACTGGACGCTTGCCCCTCCGTCGTAGGTTTGTGGTGGCCGCTGCCCTCTGCACCCCTCCGAGCTGGCAGCCCTGCTACCGAGTTGAGTAAGAAAAATGCCAAGAGCATTTTTAATCGGGGTTGGAAGTCCTAAGACTTCCCAGGAAGGCATCAGGTTTTGTTCCTTTGCGAGTGCTCATAGGAAAGCCTGGTTTCCTACGGATTTCTCTCCGGTGTAACCGGCGTTTTTAGTGAGTTACACTGCGATTCTCTGTTAATGCCCAGCTTCTCCTCACCCTGCAGCAGGGTTGTTTGCTACTGTTCTTGTCAACCCCACGCCTCCTGGGGCATTCCGTGGCAGAGAGGGGTAAAAGGCTTAAATAGGAGACTTGAGAGGTAAGTAAAATACTCGACCCCAAGCAGCAAGAAGCAGCTCTGGGCTTGGAGCTCCACTCCAAAATGTCCCCTAGGGTCAGCCTGTCCCTTTGCTAAAGCACCCTTCTGCCAGCTGGTCCCTGTGGCCAGCAGGGCTACCCGCAGGATTAATTTGCTCGCTGCTTTTGAGTGGGCAAGGTTTGGAAACCTCGCGCTGCTTCTGACGTTAAGCTGGTGATGATGGCGAACTCCTGCCCGCCTGCCTCCTGCCCGCGTAGCTGCTGCTTGCCGTGGTCCGGGAGGAGCTGAGGACCTCCGGCAGTGCTCGCCCTGGCCTCTGGGCAGCCTGGGCACTGCTGCCTCCCGGCAGTGGTTGTGGTCTCCTGCCAGCCTTTCTGCAACAATTCAAGGTTTCTTTCCTGGTGGCTTTAGCATAGGGTGTGTTTTGAATTAATTTCTCTTTCCATTTGTTGTGGAGAAAGTGAATCACATTTTCATAAAAATGGTTTTCTGGGTTGGCTTTTTCCCACCCCCCCCGGCTACTCTGGTTCATTTTGTGGCTTGTTGCTCTTTTCCCTCTTTCCTGTTGCCTTTTAGGTTGCCGGCCCCCCCTTGGCTGCAGAAGAGCAGACGACAGCCCTGCCCCAGCTCATCGCTCTGTCACCCCCAGCGCAAGGGAGCTGGACGTGCGCCAGCACTAATCCCAAGCAGTCCTGGACATGGGGTCCCCCCAGCCCGGGGTCAGAGGCAAAACTGCTTTTCTGCCAACAGTTTCTGCTTTCCTCTTCCATTGCCCAGCCAGCGACTGAGCCCGGTCAGGCAGTCTGAGCCCGATTACGAGAAGTGACATCGCAAATTCCTCTTTACGGGGAGATGCTCCCTTGGTCCCCGAGAGCAGAGCAGCCCTGATAGCTCGCCCCTCGCTTGGCCCGCCCCTGGACAGGGCAAACATCCCGGCTGGAATTGCAGTCCTGCCAGTGACTGCTGGGGGCTCCTCGGGCACCTCTTCCATCACTTTTCAATACACCTTCAAGTCACAGCCTCCAAGGATTTCACCTCTCAGAGGTCTGCACATCAGCCAAGGTTAAAGTCATCTTTTTCCAGTATTCTCAGAAAAAAAGTGCTGGATTTTGTCCACAAATGGGAAAATAATTTTTGGCTCACAGTGGCAACAGAAACAGCCTGGGTTGCTGATTTTTCCTTGTCAGGCTTTGGAAAGTCCTCTCTGAGTAGCAAAGCACTGTGAAACTCAGTCCAGAGGATCCACAATTTTTAAAATAAAACCAGCAAAATTGTTGTCTCACATCTTCATCACTGACCTGGGCGAGGAGATTGAGGGCACCCCCAGCCAGTTTGCAGATGGCACCGAGCTGGGTGGGAGTGTGGATCTGCTGGGGGGAGGAGGGCTCTGCAGGGGGACCTGGCCAGGCTGGAGCCATGGGCCCAGCCCAGTTGGGTGAGGGTCAACAAGGCCAAGGGCCGGGTCCTGCCCTGGGGTCACCACACCCCCACCCAACGCTCCAGGCGTGGGGCAGAGGGGCTGGAAAGCTGCCCGGCGGAAAAGGCCCTGGGGG
>NW_009258488.1:142252-144731 GCF_000687185.1 Egretta garzetta | reverse complement strand
CCAGGGAAGGGGTCGAGTCCCCAGCCCTGGGGGGATTTAACAGCTGGGCAGGAGCGGTGCTGAGGGCCAGGGTTTGGGGGTGGGATGGCAGGGGTAGGGGAGCGGTTGGGCTGGGGGAGCTTAAAGGGCTTCTTCAACCCAAACGATTCTGTGATTCTGTCATAGCTGTCCATCTCAGCGGCGCTTCTTCCATGTCACAGAAGATTCACGGTGCTCGTCTCTAGCTCTCAAGGACTCTGGATATCCCGGACCTGTTGTAACAAGCTGCTTCTACCAGCACAGAACCTCCTTACCCTCCATCGTAATCCCTGGCATTGGCGGCAGAAGATACAAACTCACAAAAGGCTTTAAAGCATCTCACTACAAGCGGTTGCTGTACGAAGCAGTCCTGCCCCGCTCCCCATCCAAGCAAACCACTGCCTTCCTCCGACATGCGGTCGCGCTTAAGCCGGATCACCCGATCCAAAGGTAATGCCAGCCTTAGCCAGGCTTGCTCGGCACCTAGAACCCGGAGCTGATCTGGTTCTTTCGGAAATCACTCGCGCCAACACAAGGAAATGGGCTGGAGGGAGCTGCCTGGGGGACAAAACCACCTCTCACGGGCAGCATCGCCTGCAAATCCACGCAATGCAAAGAGGAGCACTCAGGAACGCGCCCAGCTGCACGCAGGCTGTTTGCAGGGGTCCCAGAGGCGGCTCCCATCAGCGGCCGCCAAACCTTCCACCCACCAGCGGAGCCTGGTTCGTTAAGGCAGAGCCACCAGCCGAGCCCCCCGGTGCCGAGCCCACCTCCTCTGCCCGCAGCACAGGCATGGGCACCCAGGGCTGCTCCCGCAGCCGCGCCACGTTCCTCCCCACCAGCTCTGCCGGGTCTGACGTCTCCTCCTGGAGGCACGCTTCCTCCCTTCCTCTCTCATCAGCCCCTGCCAGCTTCTATCGTGCCTCTTCCACGCTCTCAGCCTGCGTTTGGGCCTCCTCAGCCCCTCACCACGTGGTCATCGGCCCTCCTGAAGCTGCCCAGCGGCAGCAGGCTCGGCGGGGGCTGGCAGAGCATCTCCTCCCCACCTCCTTGCCCCTCTTTGACCGGGTATCAGCTGCCCAAAGCGGCTGCTGGAGCTCCCCACGCAGATTCAGCATTTTTCTCTGCTGCAGCGGCGGGCGGGGGGGCTGGATCTGCAGAGGGACCCGGGCAGCAGAAGTCCAACAGTGGCCAAACAAATTGGAGGGTCTTTAAGGAACCCCGCGGTGCCACGTGCCCCTGCTCCAGAGTGATTTTCCATTTCCAGTTCTGGAGTCCTTTGCTGTGTGCTGAGTGAATCACATCCAGGACTGTCACAATTTTAAAACCTTACGGAAGTAACTTCTGAAGTGACTGGCTCTTGTTCCCAGTTAAACATGTTTAGAACTAAGATAGTCCAAGAACCTGTGAGAACTTTCTTTAAATAAAGCAGGGGTTGGGGTGGGTTTTTTTTTTAAACTTAATGGATTTTTCTACAAGAAATTAATGGAAATTCTAGGGTAAAAAGACCCAAACCTGAAAAACCTATTGCCGGGTTGTACAGATTCAGAAAACTCGTCTTGCTGTTTGGCTGATGTGGTTTTCATTTTTGATATCCACCACCCCATCTTCGCTCCAACCCCGACCTTTCTTTTGTAGGCATTTGCTGGTTTGGGCGCAAACGCGGATGTAGCTCCCAGCACAGCCCCACAAACGAGACCACCTTGAGGACCACGACTCCCCTTGGCCGAGGGCTTCCCCACCGCTCAGGAGCAGACTCGTCCTCTCCAGCTCCCCTCCTCCAGGCGCAGGTTTCTGGAGCCAACCATGGCTGTCTCGCCCTGCTCCAAGCTCGCGGCCGTGCCCACCTCGGCAGGAGGCTGGGCCATCGGCGTCAGGGACCGAAAATAAAAGAAGAGGGGTAGACCCGGCTCTCCTAGCTCAGGCCCAGGCTGGGAAGCGGCGGAGCTCGGCCAGCGTTGCAGAGCTCCCCCTGGGATATTGAGGACAGTGACGGGGCAGGCGTGGAATGGTTAAACGTAGTCAGGGAGAAACAACAGGAGCTTTTCGGGCAGAAACCCGGGCGATGCTGACAGCTATGGGCAGGCCCTGAGTTGTTCGATCCCGTGTTCCCAGCTAGCTAAAAACCTCCACGGCTTTTTGGGGCTTCCGTGGGTCTTTGAGTGAGCATCCCAGCCGTGCCAGCCCGCTTCCATCTCCATCATTTGCCACAGTAAATCAGAAACGTCCGTGCTATGCCCTGGGTCTACCTGCCTGTGCTGCGGGGGCGGGCTCCTATACATCCCTCCTCTCTGGCCATGGGAGCGCCAATAAATCTCCCTTGGATGAGCGTCCTGACCGAGAAGGCAACACTGACTTTCCTGTAAGCGTTGAGAGAGGTGGAACAAGGAAAGAAATAGGACATTCCCACGTGTCCTGCTTGCACGGACAAGGAAAGCCTGGCCCCCGCCTCTGGCAGCCA
>NW_009258488.1:132914-142145 GCF_000687185.1 Egretta garzetta | reverse complement strand
CTCCTCCCGCACGGGAGCTCACTGGGGGGATCCCCAGGAGCTGCATCACAGTTCACCTGCTGCTCCCTACCACGTTCAATTCCCCCAAGGACTTTTTTCAGAGGGACGCTCTCCCCCTCCGTATCGCACACTCACCTTCCCCTCTCTTCATCCCCAAGTTGTCTTATCCCCCTTTCCTCCTAGGGGCTTCATCTGCTGGGTCCTCTTCTGTGCCTTTGCCACAGTGCCCTGGGGGACTTGGCCTTGCTCGGGGTTTCTGTGCCGCCCCGGTGCACTGGGCAATCCCAGCAAAGCCGCCCCGGTGCGCAGGGCAATCCCAGCAAAGCCGCCCCGGTGCACTGGGCAATCCCAGCAAAGCCGCAAGCCTGCTGCGGCAGAGGAAGGGGGAACACCCTCACCAAAAAGCATCTTCAGACAAGGCCCGCTGCTTTTGCTCGAGGTCTCACGCCCCGTTCAGAAGATGCTCTGCTGGCTCCGCCGGCTCGCCAGGCTGCACGGGTCCCCTGCCGCCTTGCTGCAGGGGGGCAGGCAGGGTGTGTTTGGGCAGGAGCAGATTTCCAGGGGTCCTTGGGACTGCGGTGCTGACCAAGCCACTCGCTGTCACAGAATCATAGAATCACTTTGGTTGGAAAAGCCCTTTAAGGTCATCAAGTCCAACCTTTACCCTAACACTGCCATCCATGGCACTAAACCATGGCCCTGCCCTGGCGCAGCTTCAAACCATTCCCCCTCATCCCATCGTCCGTTACCAGGGAGAAGAGGCTGTCAGCAAGCTTCTGGTGGCTCCGTCCCCAAAGCCAGCTCCACCTGTCCTGCTGGCTGGAAGATACCAGTGAAAAACCCCAAAGCGACCAAAAGGCACGCGCGCACAGGGCCCTTCGTTCCGCTGAAGTTCCACTTGTTCTCAGCTCAGCCCGGGCAGGTCCCCAGGGCACACGTGGTGGGAGGCCCGAGGGGACACAGCCGGCCGCTCACTTCCCTTCCCGCAGCCTCCGGGCCAGGGCGACTGGGGACAAAGGGCAGGAAAGTGCGTGGCTGTGGCAGGACAGAGAGCAAGAGTACACGTGTGCGTGAGTGGGGGGGTCCCAGCCCGAGCCCCCCAGGTACCCCCCGAGCCCCCCAGGTATCTGTGCTGAGACCTGGGCAGCTTAGCACGCGAGACCTGGAAGAGTCAGACCTGGAAGGGACCTGGAGGGGCTACTCAAAGCATTTTGACCCGCACAGGCAAGTAGAAAACAGCTTTATTTTAAAGAACAAATGAGTATCCGAGCCTCCGCAGCCTGGGAAAGAGGTGACGGAGGTCTGAAGGCGTCGGAGGCCTGGGGAGCAGGAAAGGGCTGGCTTCGTGTCGCTCCCGGCACAAGGACGGTGGCACCCAAAGAGCGCCAGCCTGTGACGGCTGAAAAACCAGCAGAAATGGCTTTTCCACCCCACGTGTCATTGGGGCCTCCGTGCCACAGGATGCTGCGGGCGCTGGCAGTTCGCAGGGGACCGAAAGACGACTGCATAAATCACAGAGTGACCCCCCAACGTTTGTGAGACGAATAAAAACTCTCTCTTAGGCAGGAGGTCCTCGTGGCCCAAAGGAAACCTTCATGGCCAAGGGGCACGAAGCCCTCAGCAGCCCCACGGCTCGGGGGTGGAGGGGTGGTCCAGGCTGCCCTCTGGATTTTAAACTCATCGTTGCCGAGGGGTCACAGCCGGGGGTCAGGGCGAGGCAGAGGCTCTCCCAAGCTGGGCGCATCCCTGGCAAGGCACCCATCGCCACGCAGACTTCGTGAGTCGGGGTCTGGACCCTGCATAATCTGGAGACAGAGGGGGGTGATTACCAAATCCAGGCCCCCCCTGGCTCCCCTGAGGGTCGCCCCTTTTGTCCCGCCACGGAACTGCTTTGCTGAACGAGGGAGAGGCAGCGCGTGCTTGGCAGCTGGAGCTCACCTCCCTCTGCAAGGTTTTGCCCAGCCCACGGGCGGCTCCTCGCTGCGTCGGAGCGAGCGGTCCAGTTCAGAGAGCCCAGTGCGACGCAGAACATTGTAGAGCACTTTCTTTTTGCTAGGGTGGGCCATAAAGCAAGCCCTGTCCGTGTGCAGGACCTCGGAGGGAGCACGGGCGCTGCAGTTGCAGCACCGAAAACACCAACTGCGGCACTTTTTAGCCACGGGATCCAAAGCCACCTTTAACACCAGCCTGGCATCCAAACCTTGTCCCCACAGGCATCCCCGGTGTAAAGCTGTCCCTGGGCAGCCTGCCCTTCGGCTGAAGCCAGCAGCTCTGCTGGCTTCTGCGGGGCAACAGCACGTGAAAAAAAAAAAGAAGGAGCAAGCGCTGGAGCGGTGCCCGTGCTGCAGCAGGAGCAGCCCCTGCCCCTCAGACAGAGCCGTCCCCAGGGGTGGGGGAGACCTCAAGCAAATTCACAGCACCTGGCTGCCCGCAAGGCATCTCACCTCCTCCCACCACAGGATTGCTCTATGCTCTTTCCAAGGTTATTACAAGTTCTCAGGCGTTTCACTGAGACCGTTCCCTGGCTAAACCAAGTCCTGGCTACAGCCGTCCGCTCCGCCCATGGCCACTGGGATGTCAGGAGAGGCTGATCCCTTCCCCAGCCCCAACCAGCACACCAAGGCCCTTCTAGAAACCAGCCTATGTTGCATTACGGGCCAGTTCAGCCCTTCTGGATGCTCCCAAGGGTGGAAGTTGCTGTGCTCTATGTTAAGGAGAACCTTGAATGTCTAGAAGTCAGCTACAGCGATTGTGGAAGCCCTATTGAAAACTCTGGGTCAAGATCAGAGGAGTTATCTCCAAGGGGCATCTTACAGCAGGCATCTGCTACTGACCTCTAAACCAAGATGATAAGGCCAAGGAAGCAATATTTGGGTCACTTAATCAAGCTTTGGGTCAACAGAACCTGGTTCTTATGGGTGACTTGAACTACCCAGACATTTCTTGGAAGAACAGTACGGTTCCTGGAATGAGGCACTGCTGGGCTTGCTGCTCACAAACCGAGGACACCTCTTTGCAGTACCTCAGTTAGTGAGAGCCTTGGCCGCAGCCACCACAATATTGTGGGGTTTGGGATCCTGCAGAACACGCTGAAGTGCTAAGACAAAGGGTTTAGATTTTAGAAGAGCAAACTTCAGCCGGGAGGGACTCCATGGGAAGCCCCCATGGAGGGCAAAGGAGCTAGAGAGTGCTGGGACTTTTTCAAGAACGCTCTCCTGGAAACACAAACACAAAGACTCCCGCCATCCTCAGAGGCGTTGAGCATCACTGGAGAGAAACCATAAAACTGGGCGACTTGACTCGCTCCCAAAGACAAACGCATCCCAGCGCATCTTCCCAGGCCACTGAATTCGGTCCCGGGTGCCAGATGCACGTGACACTACCCCTTTCCTAACTGCATCCAGCTCTGCAACTTGGAGGGGGGGAAGTTGTCCCCCCCCATCCCATCTCTGAACAAGATGCTGGTGTTGCCTTTGGGGACTCAAGTCTGGAGATGGCCACGGGCTGGGCAATGGTGGCCAGCTCGTGAGCTGCCAGAGTAAAAATAGCTTCAGTGACACCTGGAGGAAAGCAAGCCCTCTGCTGCGTGAAGGTTTGGGTGCTAATGAGAGCATGGTCCTTGTCCCCAAGCTCAGCTGCAACCGCCCAACACCCTGGGATGGGGACCGAGGGACGGCGTCCAGGAGGGGGTTGAATATCTCCAGAGAAGGAGACTCCACAGCCCCCCTGGGCAGCCTGGACCAGGGCTTGGGCACCCTCAAAGTCAAGAAGTTCTTCCTCCTGTTCAACTGGAACCTCTTCTGCTTCAGTTTGTGCCCATGGCCCCTCGTCCTGACGCTGGGCACCACTGAGAAGAGTCTGGCTCCGTCCTCGTGACCTCCACCCTTGAGATATTTGTACGTGTTGATGAGATCCCCTCTCAGCCTTCTCTTCTCCAGGCTGAACAAGCCCAGCTCCCTCAGCCTTTCCTCGTAGGGAATATGCTCCAGTCCCCTCATCATCCTTGTTGCTCTCCTCTGGACTCTCTCTAGGAGTTCCTCATCCTCCTTGAGCTGGGGAGCCCAGAACTGGACACAGTGCTCCAGGTTGAGAACTACAAGGCGTTGCCAGGGCGTGCAGAGGTGCAGTCAGAAAGGCATCTGCTACTGACCTCTAAACCAAGATGATAAGGCCAAGGAAGCAATATTTGGGTCACTTAATCAAGCTTTGGGTCAACAGAACCTGGTTCTTATGGGTGACTTGAACTACCCAGACATTTCTTGGAAGAACAGTACGGTTCCTGGAATGAGGCACTGCTGGGCTTGCTGCTCACAAACCGAGGACACCTCTTTGCAGTACCTCAGTTAGTGAGAGCCTTGGCCGCAGCCACCACAATATTGTGGGGTTTGGGATCCTGCAGAACACGCTGAAGTGCTAAGACACTCCATAATCTTTGAGAAGTCGTGGAGATCGGGAGACATCCCAGAAGACTGGAGGAGGGCGAACGTCACCCCCATCTACAAGAAGGGCTTAAGGGAGGATCCAGGAAGTTACGGGCTCTTACTTCAGTCCCTGGGCAAGTTAGGGAACGAATCCTCCTGGGGGGTAGCTCAAGCCAGATGAAGCACATGGCTGGGAAAAGCCAGCATGGATTCACCGAGGGCATACTGTGCTTGACAAACCCGATCTAAAGGGTTTAGATTTTAGAAGAGCAAACTTCAGCCGGGAGGGACTCCATGGGAAGCCCCCATGGAGGGCAAAGGAGCTAGAGAGTGCTGGGACTTTTTCAAGAACGCTCTCCTGGAAACACAAACACAAAGACTCCCTTGGCTTAACTGCGAGCTTCCAAGTCTGCTCAAAACCAGAAGAGAAGCCTACCAGAGATGGAAAACGGGACAAATAACACGTTCACAGAATCACACAGAATCCCAGGATGGCAGGGGTTGGCAGGGCCCTCAGGAGCTCACCCAGTGCCACCCCCCTGCCCAAGCAGGCTCACCCAGAGCAGGGGGCACAGGACAGCGGCCAATCCCAGAAAACTGGAGGAAGGCGAACGTCACCCCCATCTACAAGAAGGGCTTAAGGGAGGATCCAGGAAGTTACGGGCTCTTACTTCAGTCCCTGGGCAAGTTAGGGAACGAATCCTCCTGGGGGGTAGCTCAAGCCAGATGAAGCACATGGCTGGGAAAAGCCAGCATGGATTCACCGAGGGCATACTGTGCTTGACAAACCCGATCTCCTTCTACGACAAAGTAACCTGCTCGGTTGATGTGGGGCAAGCGCTGGACGTTGTCTGCCTGGAGTTCTCCAAGGCTTCCCCGAGCCTCCTCCTGGAGAAACCGATGCGTTACGGTCTAGAGAAGTGGTCTGTGCAGTGGGTGGGGAACGGGCTGACAGATGGTGGTAAATAGCTCCTTGTCAAACTGGCAACCCGTCACGAGTTGGGTCCCCCAGGGATCGATATTGGGCCCAACGCCGTTTAATATCTTCATAAGTGATCTGGATAACAGGATCAAGTGTAGCCTGGTGAAGTTTGCCGATGATACCAAACTGAGTGGGGAAGTGGACATTTTGGAAGGGAGAGCCACCCTGCAGGAAGACCTGGAGAGGCTGGAAGAGTGGGCTAACAGGAGCTTTATGAAGTTCAACACAGACAAGTGTAAGGTCTTGCACCTGGGAAAACAATCCAGCACAGGCTGGGATACACCCGGGTGGGGAGCAGCTCTGTCTGTAAGAAAATCCCATTTGACACCGTTTGGCAGAAATGGGAAATTGTGCAAGCTACTGTAAGATGAAAAAGAAACTCACCAAAAAAAGCAAAAGTTGAGCTTGAATTGAAATTGGTCAGAGATGTCAAAAACTACAAGAAAGGGTTCTTCAGGTACATAAAAAACAAGCAGAAACCGAAGGAAAATACTGGCCCACCGTTAAGCACGGGAGGTGAACGAGTCACCAGCAGTGCTGAAAAGGCAGAGGTTCTCAACACCAGAGCAGGGCCACCAAGGTGAGAGAGCCGGGTTTGTTCAGCCTTGAGAAAAGGCAGCTTGGGGGAGACCTTATCACCATGTCCCAGTATGTAAAGGGTGGCTACAAAGAAGATGGAGACTCCCATTTCACAAAGAGCCAGTTGGAAAAGACGAGGGGTAATGAGTAACAGTTATTCCTGGGGAGATTCCAAGTGGATATCAGAGGAAAATTTTTCACAGTGAGAACAATCAGACATTGGAATAGTCTCCCCAGGGAAGCTCTGGATTCCCCAACATTGGACACTTTTAAGATTTGGCTGGACAGTGGGCTGGGATGTTTTGTCTAGATCGTGCTCTTGCCAAGAATTTGGACCAGATGATCCTTGAGGTCCCCTCCAACCTGGCATTCTGTGTTTCACACGGTTCTCTGATTCCCTGCCTTTGCAAGCACCTTTGCCAGCTCAGCCGACAGCTCAGTTCTTGCTGCGTTTGGACCGCGGTTAAACCATGGGTGGGTTGGACAGGCACTGTGGACCACAGGTTCTTACCTCTCTGCCCAGGCAGCTGCTCAGCGGGTGTCATAGCGTCCTTTGGGTGCCTGGGAAGGTGATGCCGAGCAGGCTGCGGAGGCCAAGCACAGGCGGCCAGGTAACACCCAGCCGCGGAGCTGCCCGGGCCCCGGCAGCAGCAGTGTGGCAACCAGCGAGCCCGGGCTGGGGTGGGAGGTCAGCGCTGACTGGTTGGGTGCCGATGGCTCAGTTATCCAGCAGGCGACCATGGGACATCTCCAGTAACATAACGAGGTGGGTTTGCTGTGATTCATCTGCACCAGGAGCATCCCACGGATGCGTTGGTGGGACACTGCGGCACCTGGCCCAGGACATGGGGCGTGGGGAAGGCGAGGACGCCCCGTGCGTCCGTCTGTGCCACCCGGGGCCGTTTTCACCAGTCCCTGCCGTCCGTCTGTGCCACCCGGGGCCGTTTTCACCAGTGAGTGCCAGCTGATGCAATGCTGCTCTCTGGGCAGCAGAAGGCTGTGGCACGTGATGCGTGAGGGGGTTCCCGTGCCTGTTAGTGGTTTAAAAACCTCCAGGGTGAGAAATTACCCGTGTTGGTGGGGCCTGCAGTGTCGGAGCTGATTTCTTTGCCCAACTAAATCTCAGCAAGATGTCGCTCAACGAACTTTTTTATCCCCCGCCGGAGCTGCCCAGTGAAGCCCGGCCGCCAGGGACAACCCAGCGGGAGGAGGAGCTTTCGCCAGCCTTTGTGTTGAAGAAACAAACCCCACCTCGGCTGTATCCACAAACCCTCCCCAGGCCAGGGACATGGGCCAGGTGCCCAGTAAAACCAGTTTGCTGGGGTTTCTAAGATACCACCGAAACAGACTCTGCTAACCTTGAGGTGAGCCCAGGTAGCACGCCGCCGGGCTCCTGGGCATCCAGTCCTATCTCCCACCCGCTGGGTTTGCAGACGTTTGAATTAAAGGTGACCTGTGGGCACGTCTCAATCAAGATCCTTGTGCCGTGTGCCCGCTGCAGCCTGCGGAGACCCCTGGCAAGGAGCCTGCGGGGCTGTGAGGTGGGGCGTGGGGAAGGCGAGGACGCCCCGTGCGTCCGTCTGTGCCACCCGGGGCCGTTTTCACCAGTGAGTGCCAGCTGATGCAATGCTGCTCTCTGGGCAGCAGAAGGCTGTGGCACGTGATGCGTGAGGGGGTTCCCGTGCCTGTTAGTGGTTTAAAAACCTCCAGGGTGAGAAATTACCCGTGTTGGTGGGGCCTGCAGTGTCGGAGCTGATTTCTTTGCCCAACTAAATCTCAGCAAGATGTCGCTCAACGAACTTTTTTATCCCCCGCCGGAGCCGCCCAGTGAAGCCCGGCCGCCAGGGACAACCCAGCGCGGGAGGAGGAAGCGATTCACTTGGTGCTTTCGCCAGCCTTTGTGTTGAAGAAACAAACCCCACCTCGGCTGTATCCACAAACCCTCCCCAGGCCAGGGACATGGGCCAGGTGCCCAGTAAAACCAGTTTGCTGGGGTTTCTAAGATACCACCGAAACAGACTCTGCTAACCTTGAGGTGAGCCCAGGTAGCACACCGCTGGGCTCCTGGGCATCCAGTCCTATCTCCCACCCGCTGGGTTTGCAGACGTTTGAATTAAAGGTGACCTGTGGGCACGTCTCAATCAAGATCCTTGTGCCGTGTGCCCGCTGCAGCCTGCGGAGACCCCTGGCAAGGAGCCTGCGGGGCTGTGAGGGTCCCTTGGCCACCTCCCTGCATCCTGGGCAGAAAGCAACTGGAGCCAGAGCACATTCTGGACGGTCACCCCCTTACCCAGCCGTATCTACCCAGTTTGGCTACACAGAGGCCGTGGGAGACCATGCTGAGAGTTTTGCTGAAGCAAAGGTTCTCCCCTCACCCACGCAGCCAGTTATCTCCTCTCAAAGGCACTGGGGTTGGCCCAGTACGACGTGCCCTTTGGAGATCCCTGCTGGCTGTTCCCTTCTCATCCTTTGGGTGCCTGGCAGTGATTGCCGGGAGGATTTGCGCCACCACCTTCCCAGGGACAGAGGTGATGTTGGGCAGCTGTAGTTCACCAGCCCCTCCTTCTTGCCCTTCTCAAAGTTGTGTGTGACGTTTGCCTTCTCCCACTCATCAGGAGCATCCCAATTGCTACGATCTTCCAAAGGCATCAGGGAGGAGCCATGGCATCCGCCAGCAGCCTCGGCACCCTCAAGGGCATCCCGGTCCTGTGGAGTTGCGGTTGTGTGCCCAAGTCAATCTTCCTCTAGCACGGATAACGCCTCACCCCCGCAGGCTCCGCTGCAAGGACCAGCGACCCGGGAGGATCGGGGACAAACCTCAGCAATAACAATGGGGTCAAAGAAGGCTTTGAGGCCCTCAGCTGCTCTGGGCCTGTGGCCACCAGGACCAGCGACCCAGGAGGCTTGGGGGCCTTGCTGGCCAGCAAGAGCTGGGCTGCAGGAAGCCCCCGCTGTGATGCCTCCTGAGCCAGCACCTCCCGAAGCCGCGTGGGGTGGGGGGATCCAGGCTGCTGTGAATCACCCTCTCTGCTAGAAGGAACTTGCTCCCGTTTCACCCCTGGGAACCTGCTGCACTTCATAAATTCAATCTTGGAAAGCTGCTGCGCTTAATAGATTCAATCTCAAGAAATTCTGGTTTTCCTTCCTTGTTCCAGCTTGGCTCAGGTGACATGATCTGACCGATACGGTGGGGCTTTCCGGAGCTGTAACCCCATGGGTGTTGAACCCTGCCACATCCACCCAGAGCTG
>NW_009258488.1:131559-132360 GCF_000687185.1 Egretta garzetta | reverse complement strand
GGCCGAGCCACCCCGCCGCCTTGCTCATCCCCAAGGCCCGGGGAAGGCGAGCGCAGCGTGCCACGTACCTGCTCCTGGCTCTGTGCGCCGCGGCGCTGTACCTCAGCGGGGAGTCCCTCGTGCCCACCGCCCGTAGCCTCACCTCCCACTTTGTGGCCCTGCAGATCGGGGTGCTGCTCAAGGGCACCTGCTACCTGGCCGAGGAGATCTTCCACCTCCAGTCCAGGTGAGCCAGCGCGGGAGGCCCTCTCCCGGGCTCCTGGGGACACCCTGGGGACAAGGGCACAGCAGCCTCTGGGTGTCGAGCGGGACCCGCTCCTTGTTTCTACCCCCGTGCCTGCCCTCCGCGGCCATGCCCGGCTGTGTCCTGGCAGCGCGGGCTGCTCTCCATCAGCCTCCTGTCCTTCTCAGCTCCTCCTCCTCCTCTGCCTTCTCTTGCCTGCCCAGCTCCCCTGCATGTCTGTGGACCTCTCTCCTCTCCCTGGTAGCTCCCCAGTGTGCCCTTTTAACGGGGGGCAGGTCTCAGCCCCCAGCCGGGAGGGCAGGGGCAGTTGGAGATCACCTCCCCTTGCTCTCTAGGGTGACTGCTCCCCTCTGACACCCACGGGTGCTGCAAGAGACCCGAGCCCCCTCCTGGCTGGGGGTGCCCCGGGTGCACTGAGCAGGCTCCCCCAGGGCTCCCCGGCTCCATACCTCTCTGGAAGGCCAGCACCCCTGGCCAGTGCCCCGCGGGCTGCCGACGGTGGGCGGGTGGCCACCAGCCTGTCTCCCATCTCCCTCTCCCACCCAGGCACCACGGCC
>NW_009258488.1:125638-131277 GCF_000687185.1 Egretta garzetta | reverse complement strand
GCCTTGCAGCAGCCAGAGCCCCGCTGACACAAAAACCAGGGGTATCTTTAATTCTGCCAGCCAAGCGGGTGCTTGGAGGGAAGGGCAGCTGGTGCGGTCTCCAAAGGGTTAATTATCAGGCGTGCTGTGGGTGGCAGAGCCAAGCTCCAGGGAGCTCTGCGGTGTTGGGAGGGCTCTGCTTTACCCCAGCAGAGCTGGAAGGGGAGAGGGGCCACGGAAAGGAGCTGTGGGGCGGGCAGCTGTCAGGTGCCTGTGGGATTTCAACACCCGTTCCCACCTAAATGAACACATAGAGCTGGCAGGGGCCACCGGTGGCCCCTGAAATCCCACCACCAGGTACTGGGATGTCTCCTCCCACATGCTGGAAGCACTGGGCAGGTGCACGAGTTGCACTGGGACATGCAATCCCAATGGAGGAGGCAGCCAGAAACGTGTCCGGCTGGCTCCGGCATCAGCTTCCTCATCTGCTGGGGCTGTGTGGCCATCGAGGACTCCTGGCCCTGCTGCCCGACGTGGTGGTGGAAGGGGCAGTGGGGTTGCTCGCTCTCCTGACCTCTTTGGAGAGGGTGGCTGCTCCCAATCCCTGTAGAGAACCAACTGCTGCAGAAGAGCCCGGCTGGCTGCTTTCATCACCGCTGGTCTGTCTGTCCTTCCCTCTGCAGAAGCCCTCAGCAGTGGAAATGTCTGAGATGTCTGAGAGGTCCAAGCAGAACGTCGCTCATGGGCTTGCCTGGTCTTATTACATTGGGTACCTAAAAATAGTCCTGCCACGTACGTAGCTGGTTCCCCGCATTACCGTGCCTGCAGATAGAAATAGCTCCTAATAACAACCCTCCCACTTTTACAGTGGCAGCAGGGGAGCGGGGAGCGAGGCAGAAGGCAGCTGCGCTCACGCCAGGCAACTCTGCCCGATGTTTTCTTCCACCAGGGCTGAAGAAGTCGATGGAGGAGTTCAGCAGAGCCAACCCCACCGTGCTGACGCACAGGGAGACCTGGAAGCTCCACATCTTGGTCCCTCTGAGCTGCGATGTCTATGATGACCTGGAGAAAGCTGACAGCAATATCCAGTACCTGACAGACCTCACTGAAACCACCCTGACCCGAGCTGGCACCAAAAAAAGGGTCTACAAACACAGCCTCTACGCCATCAGGGATGAAGGCAACAAGGTACAGAGTGCAGCAGTGGGGAGAGCAGCCAGCATGCATCAACCCAAAGGCCTTCCTGGCCTCAGATCCTGGCCCAGAAGTGGCCGTAAGGGCGGGACAGTGTCCCCTCTCCTCTTAGATACCCCCAGCATTCAGCAGGCTTCTGCAAGATGGAGAGGTCCTGTCCGTGCCGGCCATCTGCACCCCCTCCTCCTGGCTGCCTCCTCCCAGGCTCAGCCCTTGCAGGGATGTTGGGCTCACTTAACCCCTCCTGGAGTTGATTTAAGTCCAGAAAACAGCAGAAAACTGAGCAGAAAAAAAGCAGATGCGGGGTCCAGAGCATCACTTCCCATGGGATGAACAAATATTTCCTTTTGTTGTGAAGAGGCGCTTGAAAATGCCTGTGTCGGTCACTACAATTTGACTCCCTCCCCTTCCCCCAGTCACCTCTTTTCCGGGCTGACGAGCCCCACATCCCTCTGTCTCCCTCCACACCCCCAGGCAGACGGGCGGCCCCTGCCCCCCCCCCCCCCGAGGAGAACGCGCTGCTCCTGATGACACGGCCGCGGGATGGAGGCATCGCCTGAGCGATGCTTCTCGCCTGGGTCTTTTTTCTTTTTTTTTTTCCTCCTTCGATGGTGGCTGAGCACTGAGCTGCTGCTTTTAAAGCCCTGCCTGCAGGGACTCCAGAAGCTCTTCCTTGGCCCCGCTCCAGGGGTTTTTCCCGCTACGAGGCACTCGCTGAGGCTGCGTTTCATCTGCCGGTCTCCTGCTAAGCCGCTTGGCACCAAGCGAGCTCCAGCAGCTCTGCAGCCCGGACCTGTCCGGACCCACTGCCGTGTCGGCAGCAGAACCCGTCCCCCAGCTTGCTGCCCGGTTGCCGGTGAACACGCGCTGGCAGCGATGCAAGCTCCCAGCCTCAGCGCTGCTGCGGGAACTGCCCTCCATGGCTGGCAGCAATTCCCGGTACTCCGCATTTACTCAGGGATCCCGTCCCTCTTCCTGCTAATACACTTTATTAAACTTTCCAGTTTGCCCAGTATAAGACTTACTGGTAACCCTGCTCCTCCTTGGAACATTTATAGCCTTAACGAATCTCTCGTTTGTTTGAGCAGCCTCCTTCCAGCTGTGGGAATGCCAGCCTGTGTCCTCTTCTCCGCTCTCCTGCTCTCCATTAGATGCTCAGACTTCCCCTTCTCTAGCAGGAAAGCCACCAAGAAGGTGGGATCGGAGGCGGGACAGGGGCGTCTCCAGGGAGGACCAAACTCCACGGGGAAAATCACTCCCCAGTGCTGCCAAAGGCAGTGGCTGCACCCTGGGCCCCCACGGGAGGGAGGCAGCCCCCGAGCCCACCCGGCGCAGGGGCCACGGCCGTACCTGCCCACTGCCAGGCCGCTGCTCTGTCCCCGCTCCACACAGAACCAGCAGCCCTGTCCCGGGTGTCCAGCACACAGCACCAGTGCAGGGCAGGGCACGGAGCTGCCGAGGGGGTCTTGGGGGCTCTGCCCCACACCAGGATCCCCCGGCAGCCCTTCGCCAGGCGCTTGGTCCTCCTGCCCCCATCTCTTTTTCTTCCGTCCCTGCAGCTCTGGCACTGTGCGGTGGAGTACGCCACGCCGCTGCAGTCCCTCTACGCCATGTCCCAGGATGAGTGTGCCGCCTTCAGCCGGGAGGACCGCCTGGAGCAGGCCAAGCTTTTCTACAGGACGTTGGAGGAGATCCTGAAGGGCTCCAAGGAGTGCGCGGGCACCTACCGGCTCATCGTGTACGAGGGTGAGTGGGAGGGGAAGAGGGCAGGGGTGCCCAGCGTGGTGGCAGCGCTCCCGCAGCCTCTTGGGTGGCCTCGGAAGGGGGCAAACGAGGGGAAGCAGGCAGGATCCGTGGCTGATATCCCCAGTCACACAGGCGCGGGGGTCCCTGCCGCGGTGGGAGGAAGGAGCCGCTTCCCAACACAAAGGACTTCTCGCTGTGGGTCTCGGAGGACGGGGCAGGACGCTGGCAGAGCCGGTCCCTGCTGAAGTCCCCCGGGGCACCTGCGACAAGCAGCCCTCCGCTGGGGCACTAAGAACGCTCCGTGACCATTAAGCACAGCAGCGGGCTTCCTGGGGAAGGAGCAGCTCCCGTCGCTGCTGATCCTCCTGGGAGGAAGGGCTGGGGCTGTGGAGCCTTCCCCGGCACCGGGCCGGGTGCTGGCTCAGTCACCTTCCTCCTGACGGGGGATGAGGAGGAGCGAGTCTATCCCTTCTTCCTTTTAATTTCACTTCTCCTTACCTCTGCCCGGGCAGCAGGGTTTGAAAGCAGCTTGCTGCTGCTTGCTGAAAACGGATCTCAGTGTATTCCAGCAGAAATTCAACACTCACCCTGATGGGGAGAGGCATTTCTATCCAGCGAGGTAGTTCCCATCAAGCTTCCCAAGTGGTTTCCAAAAGGCACTGCCGGGAAACCAGCACATACTGCCTGTATTTTACTCTCTTTCCTGCATTTTCTGTTTTATTTTCGTTCCTCTGGCATGCTGAAAAGGAGGAATAAAGACCATATTTTGACTTCTCAGGGAGTTCTGCATACTTTGGGGCATCTCCCAGAGGCTCTGCTCCGTTCTCTGCCTCGGGCCAGACCAGCGAAGGTGGGGTTTGTCATTCCTCTGTTCCAGAGCCAGGTGAAGCGGAGACCCACTTCTTGTCCAAAAACATCCTCTGGCACCTCCGGCAGCAGCGTGACGAGGAGTACAGCGTGTCCGAGGGGCACCAGCCGCGCAGCCCGGCTGCCACCCTCAGCTCAACAGAGCTCAGCCTCCAGATGAGCGAGTCAGACCTGCCACAGCCCCTGCGAAGCGACTGCTTCTGAAGCACCAGCACCGCCCAGCCCCGCGCCACCGCCACGGGGCTCCAGTCCCCCGTCCCCAAGCCCCCTCCTCTTGCAGTAAGTGCTGCCCATGGCAGCAATCCTCAACACCCTGCAGGAACTACCCACCAAAAGCTCCCATGCATCGCTCAAACCACAGCCCTGTGACAGAGTTCCCATTTTCTTTGTTATACAGATCTCATCTATTTCAATCCATGGGTTTTTTTTAATCTGTTTTGATTATACCACATAAAGCGTTTCCCTCTGGAACTGGGGACTCGACCCCTTCCCTGGGCAGCCCCTTCCAGCCCCTGACAGCCCCAAGGGGAAGGAATTGTTCCCCATGGCCAACCTCACCCTGCCCTGGCACAACTTGAGGCCGGTGCCCCTCGTCCCATCGCCCCTTCCCTGGGAGCAGAGCCCGACCCCCCCGGCTCCCCCCTCCTCTCAGGCAGTTGTAGGGAGCGATGAGGGCTCCCCTCAGCCTCCTCTGCTCCAGGCTGAACCCCCCCAGCTCCCCCAGCCGCTCCCCAGCAGCCTGGGGCTCCAGACCCCTCCCCAGCTCCGCTGCCCGTCTCTGGACGTGTTCCTCCTGCATGTGGCAGGAGACGCGTACCCCTTGGTGCAGGGAGCAGGGTGCTGCGCCCCGGAGGTCTGGGCAGGTAGATGTGGGTCCTGATCACCCACCTTGTTTCACAGCAGCGTTCCCAAGGGTTCAGAGCAACCGCTGTGGGCACCTGCTGAGATTCAAGGTAAATGCATGGCATCAGGGCTGAGCTCAGCGACACGGGAGCGGGCAGAAGCAGCTGTGTGAGCAGCAAAGCCAGCACCACCACAGTCCCCGAGGGTTTGCTCCTTCAAATCTGCTGGGGAACCTCGTGGGGCACAAACACCGTCTTCTTCCTGATGCCCTGTTCCCTTCCCCTACGGACGCATCTGACCTTGCCCATCACTGCCTTCAGTCGGGTTGGGCGGAAGACGGCTGATAAGCTCAGCCCATATCATCAGGGGACAGGTAGAAAGACAGGCACAAGCCCAAGAGAAACCTGACAGCACAACCTTGTTCCAGCAGAAACCGTGCTGCCAGCCAAAGGCTCAGCTCCTGCCACTGCTCAAGGGCAAAGCCAGGGCCAAGCAACCAGCAAGGTGAAAAAGTCTTTGCTAGCAGAGCGAGTCGCAGGCAGAGCTGAATCAGAGGCAGGAAAATCCAACCTCAGAAGTGGAAGCTTGCTGCCCAAGCTGGCGAACAGAGGACAACCAGTTTCCCCTTGAGCTCCCCAAACAGCACAGAGCAGCTCAGGTTTTGCGCTAATTGCAGCATTCTGCATCAGACCTGACCCGGGGCTCCCCAGCTTCTGGGGCGGCCGAAGGCGCCGCAGCAGGACTTTTTTTGACGTCCTGGGTCATCCGTGCTGGGGCATGGCCTCGCTCCGTGCTGCCGTGCCATGGCTGCCGGCGGGAGGCAGAGATGTGCGAGGGGCACAGGCACTACCCCAATCTGGAGCCAAATGTGCAGGGACCGCCAGGCCCATGAGGGGTGATGAGCAGATTTAGGGGGCATCTTCAACCTCAGCCCCCTGAGCACACGCTGTAGGGGACAGGAGCGTGGGCCCAAGCCATCATGGAGAGGTGCCCGACACCGGGCTACGCGC
>NW_009258488.1:123007-124377 GCF_000687185.1 Egretta garzetta | reverse complement strand
GCCCCTCTGCCCCATGCCCGGAGCGTTGGGTGCGGTTGTGGTGACCCCAGTGCAGGACCCGGCCCTTGGCCTTGTTGACCCTCACCCAATTGGGCTGGGCCCATGGCTCCAGCCTGGCCAGGTCCCTCTGCAGAGCCCTCCTCCCCCCCAGCAGATCCACACTCCCGCCTGATTTCATGTCATCTGCAAACTGGCTGAGGGTGAACATACCAATAAACTGGAGTTGACTGCCTCCTTTTGTTAATCCCCTCAAACAGGAGGTGGTGCAGAGCTGCAGTTCAATCCACACTACACGGGACCTGCATTTAGAGGAAGAAACTGTTGCTCGTCCGGCAGATGCTCACAGGGAGCAGTATCAGAGCAGTGTCACACGCAGCCACGACAGCATCCAGTTTGCTGTGCCTCTGTGGCACCCTGCTCTGGGATGTTCTCTGCGGGATACACAATGTTTTGGGAGCAGGAGATATCATCCAGCTCTTCAGGGAAATCTCATCCATTTTCTTGCTGGTTTGCAATGGATGTTGGCACCTCAGATTTCTGCTCCAGCACTGAATGGCAAGAAAACTTTAAAAAGATAGATACCTTTTTTTGCTCATCAACCACTAAATGAGGCCCTTACTGCAATCTGGTTCCTTCAGTCTGGTGACTCTTCTTGGCTGGCTTCAGCAGTGATTTTGAAGTCCTCTCAAACACGTGTAGGTATCGATTCCTTGGCATCCAGTATCACTTAGAGTTTGGGGGTACATCTCTATTTGCCATGAGGAGATGACCCTTTTTGTCTCCCAATTTAAGCCTTTGCACAGCTTCTCTAGCTGCAAGACAAGATTCACCAAGGGGAAATCATGTCTGACCAACCTGATAGCCTTCGATGACAGCATGACCAGCTGGGTAGGTGAGGGGAGAGCAGTGGATGTTGTCCACCTTGACTTCAGCAAGGCTTTTGACACTGTCTCCCATAACATCCTCATAGGGAAGCTCAGGAGGTGTGGGCTGGATGGGTGGACAGTGAGGTGAATTGGGACCAAGCTGCATGGCAGAGCTCAGAGGGTTCTGATCGGCGGCACAGAGTCTGGTTGGAGGCCGGTAGCTGGTGGAGTTCCCCAGGGTTCAGTACTCAGCCTGGTCATGTTCGACCTATTCATCAATGACCTGGATGAGGGGACAGAGCGTACCCTCCGCAAGTTCACCAACGACACAAAACTGGGAGGAGTGGCTGATATGCTGGAAGGCTGTGCTCCCATCCAGCAGGACCTGGGCAGGCTGGAGAGTTGGGTGGAGAGGAACCTGATGAGGTTCCACCAGGACCAAGTGCCGAGTGCTGCACCTGGGGAGGTCGAACCCCATGCACCAGTACAGGCTGGGGGCTGACC
>NW_009258488.1:118743-122911 GCF_000687185.1 Egretta garzetta | reverse complement strand
GTGTGCCCCGCGGGGCGAGGGTCGTTCTCCTCCCCCTCTGCTCTGCCCTGGTGAGACCCCACCTGGAGCACTGTGTCCAGTTCTGGGCTCCCCAGTTCAAAAATTGTGAGAAACTCCTGGAGAGAGTTCAGAGGAGGGCTACAAAGATGGTGAAAGGACGGGAGCATCTCCCCTACGAGGAAAGGCTGAGGGAGCTGGGCTTGTCCAGCCTGGGGAAGAGAAGGCTGAGAGGGGATCTCATCAACACGTACAAATATCTCAAGGGTGGGTGTCACGAGGACGCAGCCAGACTCTTCCCAGTGGTGCCCAGCGCCAGGACAAGGGGCAATGGGCACAACCTGAAGCAGAAGAGGTTCCAGTTGAACGGGAGGAAGAACTTCTTGACTCTGAGAGTGCCCGAGCCCTGGCCCAGGCTGCCCAGGGGGGCTGTGGACTCTCCTTCTCTGGAGATCTTCAACCCCCGCCTGGATGCTGTCCTGTGCCCCCTGCTCTGGGTGAGCCTGCTTGGGCAGGGGGGTGGCACTGGGTGAGCTCCTGAGGGCCCTTCCAACCCCGGCCAGTCTGGGATTCTGGGATACACCTTGGGTGTAATGTTTCTTTCTAATGGAAGAACCAGAGTCAGTTTTGATTCTTCAAAAATTTTATGCAGCGGCTTGAATATAAACGTTGGCATTAACAAAAACAGATCTGCTAGAAGACCCCCAAATCTAACTCACTGTAAGGCCCTCTCTGGTGCTGAGAGGCAGGAAGAGTTCTGAGCTTCGTTTGTGCATCCTGGGAGCTACAAACTCATCCTGAAACTTGGGCCTTGAAGCCTTTGGGCAGAAACTTTCTGATTGTTCGAAAAGGTCGTTATAGAGCCTTGCAAACGCAGGATGCTTCTGTACCTGGGGCAGCAGGGGAGAAGGAGCCAAAGGTAACTATTTCTGAAGTTTGATGATAGCTAAAAAGATTCCCCAGCACCTACTTTTATTTACATCCTTAAATCTTATATCCACCTAATTTCTAAAGCGCGGATGAGTTTGGTTGATAACTGTGCAGGTCCGGAGCAAAGAACGCTTTTGTGCATGCTGGTGCTTTACAGCCAGCTTGCGCAAGTGGCAGCCACTTGGTAAGGCTGAAATAAAATAAGTTATTGGCAGCCCGGTGTGCATGCCAGCCAGGGAGGGTCGCGCGCTTCGATGGAGAGGAACGCGCGTGTTGTCTTCTGCAGAAAAGCGCTTGTGAGGTTGGCGGTGGGTGCACCTTTCCTGAGGAAACAGCTACAGGTGAGCAGCAACGGCTCTTCAGTGGTGCTATGCTGCCCTCAAGTGCTGCTTTTTAGCAATATCCGAATTTTCAAAGCCTGCGCTAAGTTGCACTTTCCAAGTTTTCTGGTTGCGCTCCGGCAGGCCCTTGCAATCACAGCGACACTGGTTTTACCGTTCATGTAGCACAAATCCTGCTTGAAAAGTGGGCTCATTTGAAGTGGCTGAGGAAAACAGTAGGTTCACTCCAGTCGCTCCTCTCACTGGTTAACGTTTGGCATCCTGCGAAGCAAGGAAAACAGCGGTTGGATTCTCACATCTCTCAGACTGGCTACGGATTAACCCCCTCTGCTTGGTGCTGCACTTGCCACTGACTCCACAGTCCCCTTCCTCTTCCCAGTGGCTCAGTGGGAGCAGTATAATATACATGGGGGGATACATATAGATCGAGACCAGCAGCCTGACGGTCCAGGAGCCTTCACAGGACCATCTCGACGTTCCTGCAACGCTGCCTGTTTTAGTGCAGAGCTGTGCCTGCAAATTCATGCCTTTAAATCCTTGAGCCTTTAAATCCTGGTGTAGCACCCATGCGGGAACATAGACGTAAAACCCAACATCCCAATTTTAAATTAAATTGTTAGCCAAGCGTCTGAAACGTGAATCTCTCACAGTTCCTCACTCTTACTGATGGTGCCCGTTTCCCAAGATGAAAGTGCTGCAGTTTGTGTTTTACCAACACTTCCAATGGGTACGTTAGATGGACTGTGGTCTCCAGCACGACTGTGCGATGCTTAGGTCTCACAGAAAGGTGAACAAAGATATTGAAAAAACAACTTAAAGCCCCAAGTAGGGAAGAAGGGTTATTTCTGGGTGCCAGTCTGGGATCACAGGTGGCTCAGGGTCCTTTCTTGTGCCCAGCTTTTTACTAAGCCAAGCCTCTTACTAGCGAAGAGAGAAGTGCCAGCTCTACCCTTTAGATAGAACTTCAAGGTGTTAGTCTGGGGGAGTCAATTTTGTTCTTTCCTCACCAATTCTGTTGTAGCCTCTGGTGCTGGGGTCTGCAGTAAGAGCAGGAGCCAGCCAGCGCAGCCAGCCGGCTGCTCCCTTCCCAGCTGAGCATCCCCCCAGTCCCGGCTGGTAGGGCATGAAGCTGTTCAGAGCAGGAGCGACCTGGGTAACCATGGCCGACATGGACACAGAGAGGATGTCCTGAGTCACTGCCGATATCCCCAGCAAAACAGCACCGACATCTGAGCTGCTTCAACCACTGAGGAAAGAGCCCACAGTGTTGTCTGCATAAACACATCCTGCTCATGAAAGGCAGAGGAAGAGGGGTTAAATAGGTTGGGACTTGTTTTGTCTTTTTTTTTTCCTGCTCCTGATACTGCCCTGGGCTAGACACAGCCTCCTGAGGCTAGAGACCCTTAGCTCTGTCCTGAAACAAGCAGCAGGAGAGAGCCAAGGGGGATTTTCTCCACGCCTTGCCATTGGGAAAAGGATGGCTGTCTTGGCACTGTGGCCTAGGACCAGGAAGAGGGCGGGAGGGATCCTGGGCCACAGGATGAGGCACCACGCTTGGGAGCAAACACATCATCCACTGGTGCCTGACACCGGCCACAGGACTGGAGCCTCCAGCGCAGCCGCCCGCCCGGCCCACAACAGCACCCAGGGCAAGGGCTTGCCACGAGAGCAGGAGCAGGGATGGGACAAGACACAGACTCCTTGGTAAAGATCCCTACATGGGAAGAAGCTGCTCGCTGCCTTTCTGTGCTCTACCCCTCTCCAGGCCGGAGCTGCAGTAGCACATGTTCGCCCCACGCACAGCTTTGCACTAATGAACATGTTGCAGTAGTGATCCCCAGGGCTCAGTTCCCCTCCCCGTGATAAGGACAGCACGCCCGAGGGCTGCCCTATCTCCTGCATGGGCTGTGGGGACAACATGCTTTTCCTGGCCAGCCCTGCGGGGTGAATTCCCCCCTCACCTGCTCCAGTGGTAGGAGGATTGCACACACATCAACAACTGTCTGCTGCCTTGGGGAGGTCACCTTTGGTGGCCCTTGGCTTTTCTCTGCCGGTGTGGAGTGCCTGGAGGCACTGCAGCACATACAGATGGAGAGGGGTCCCCAGCTCCATAGCCTCCCAGTGCTCCCCCTCTGAGGGGGACGTGGAAGGGGTGCTCGAGTGGTATAAATTCCCTTTTACCTGAGAGGGGATGAAGTCAGAGTTGGTAGTTATTAGAAGACCTTTAAGAAGTTCCATTAGAAGACCATTAAGCATTTGCTATTAATGGACTCAAGCTTGTACCAACCACGGATAACCAGCCCCACAATACAGTCACTGACTCCCGAGGGTCACTCACACTCACTTGGGCAGCTACAGCTGGAAGGGTACCCCGCAGCATTGCACTGACACACCAGAGCCCACCAGGAAGGTGCTCATGATGTCCCTCAGAGGGGCTCTTCTCTCATCAGATGCTTGAGGGCACTGAGGGTGTTCAGCCTAGAGAAGAGGAGGCTGAAGGGAGCCCTCATTGCTCCCTACAACTGCCTGAGAGGAGGGGGGAGCCGGGGGGGTCGGGCTCTGCTCCCAGGGGAGGGGGCGATGGGATGAGGGGAAACGGCCTAGGGGAGCGGTTGGGCTGGGGGAGCTCAAAGGTTTTTTCCAACCCAAACAATTCTGTTATTCTATGATTCTATGAATGTTGCAGCCAACCCCAGCACCACAACAGCATCTCCTGGGACAGAGACAAGGCAGGACCTGAACACTGAGCTCCAAGAAACTCTCTGCCAAGGCCTGGCAGCTACCGGGACTTCCCCCTGCTGCCTGCCGGGCCAGGGAGGGGAATGGCCCCCGCACAGCCCAGGCTGGGCGCTGCGCTGATCCCCGGACCTTTGCAACGGGAATTACCACGGACACACGCG
>NW_009258488.1:114343-118018 GCF_000687185.1 Egretta garzetta | reverse complement strand
GGGCTTGGTAAAAAAAATAAATAAATCCCCGGGGCAGCTCCCTGCGCTGCGTTCCCTGCGCAAGCCCGCCCTGCCCGGGGCCTCACTCTCCGCTCTCCTCCGCAGGATGGCTCTCTGCTGGCCTCGCCCTTTCTCAAAGGCTTCCTGGCAGGCTACCTGGTAGCCAAACTTCGCTTCTCAGCTGTCCTGGGATTCGTGGCTGGCACCTGCACAGGGATATACGCTGCTCAGAACTACGCCGTCCCCAACGTTGAAAAGACAGTCCGGGACTATTTCAGTTCACTGAAAAAAGGTCGGGACTAGCGAGGAGCTCTTTGGCAGCGGTGACTGTAAGAACGGTACTCCTTAGTTAGCGGGCACAGAAGATTCCTAGGGCTTTCAGAGGCGCATCACGTACACCGTTCTTTTCCACTGGAAAAGGGCTTTACACCACATCCTTGTGAGACATCAGTGGGTCTGGTTATGGGGTATTTATTAGAGCATCGTGCCAGCGATGATCACTCCGCTAACCCACAGTGGCTTGGAAGCATTGGCAGCTGATGGTTTGCCAGTTGCTTTTTCCCCATCACCTCTCTCCCTGTGCCCCTGCGGACCGAAAGGCTGCCTGTGACCTGTCATCACGCTCACCACCCGTGCACCCTTCCGCCGAGCACACGCTTTGCCCTAGGAATATGCTTTGTGTGGCTTCCTGGGGAGGCTTGTAGTTCTCTTCCTAATGAAAGACAAAACTTCTCTTCCACTGCATCAGAAATGTAGCAGGTAACATCGTGTTTTAATCAGGCTCATTAAATTCATGGTATTTGGTCTCTTCTTGAATGTTCTAGGGTGCGAGTCTGTCTGGCCTGTCTGCACTGATAGCAGCTCGCCCTTGCTGGCTGCCGCCTGAAAATGGTGATATTTGGTAATGCTGCTGGCTCTGCGAACCGGGTGCTCCGGAGGGGGCTGTGGGGACTGATGCTGGTCTTGTCTGTAGCCATATATGGCTCTCATGCTCCCCTCCTCACCCTGTGCAAGGTGGATGGGATGATCCCCTTCAGCTCTGCGTCCGTCGTGGTTCTTGTTGAGCTGACAAAACTGGTGTTTTCCCTCTTGTCCCTGCTGATCTGGAACCGGGAGCTGCTGGGAGTCGCCGTGTCATGGCACCATGTTGCCCCCTTCGCCCTCTCTGCCCTGCTCTACGCTGCCAACAACAACCTGGTGGTTCACATGCAGCTCTTCATGGATCCCAGCACCTACCAGGTCTTGAGTAACTTAAAGATCGTCAGCACCGCGCTCCTCTACAGCCTCTTCCTGCGCCAAAGACTCAGCATGCGCAAGTGGCTGGCGCTTTTCCTGCTGGTGGCTGCTGGGGTGAGCTACAGCTGTGGTGGCCAGCAGGACCCGGGCAGCCCCTCCAAGATGCAGCTGCACATCACGCTGGTGGGCTTCTTGCTGATCTCAGTGTACTGCCTGATATCAGGCTTGTCTGCTGTCTACACGGAAGCCATCCTGAAAACCCAGGCGCTGCCCCTCAGCCTTCAGAACCTCTTCCTTTATTTCTTTGGGGTCCTGCTCAACTTGATTGGCTACTTCTGGAGCAGCGCAGAGGGTGGTTTCTTGCAGGGCTTTTCCTCCTGGGTGCTGGTGATTGTCGTCAGCCAGGCCTTGAACGGCTTGATCATGTCCGTGGTGATGAAGCACAGCAGTAACATCACCAGGCTCTTCGTGATCTCCTGCTCCATCCTGGTCAACGCCCTCCTGTCCGTCACCCTCTTCAACCTGCAGCTCACCCTCCTCTTCTTCGTTGCTGCCTTGTGCATCGGCCTCGCTGTTCACTTGTACTATGGGGTCACGTAGCTGCTGCCTTCCTGCCCTGCCTGCTCCAGGGCAGTCTTCTGTCATTCCTCAGGAGGGTTCAGTGCTTGTGCTGGGGCCGGTGTTGGAAGCGCAGCAATGCTCTGGCCATCGGCCTCCCTGCCCTACTCTTTGCAGGGAGTCGTCACTGCTGGGTGCGTGCAAGGGGCCCCCAGCAGAGGAATGCTGAGGGGGAGAGTGCCCTGTCCCAGTTTCCGGGGGGGAGCTGGGCTCTGCTCCAGCCTGGCCGGGTTCCCGCACCACTGGGCAGGCCCAGCCTCGAGGCTGGGTCCTGAGCGCCTCGGTCACGTGGCGTATCACGTTCTCAAGCTGCTTCCCCCTTCTTCCCCACACCAAAGAGCACACCCGTTTCTTGTGCCTGTAAATGCCCCTGCGCTGGTGAATTCTGCCATGCTGCGGGCTCTGCAGCCCTGCTGCCTGGCCGCTGCCAGGCCAGCGGCAGCCTGATGCTCTTCCCACCCCTGGGGATGGTGCTTCCCTGTGGCAGGGGTCCACATCCATCCAACATGCCCAGCTGAACCCCAGCCTTTGCTTCAGGGGAGCCCTGGTGCTGTGGGAGGTGACCCCCTGGCCTGTGCCCCCTCTGAGCCCCCAGCAAGGTGGGGTCATGCCACGGCCGGAGGTGTTTCTCCCACCCCTCTGTGTGGTTTTTCAGCCCACCCCCAGCCCCTGGCTGAAGGGCTGCTGTCCTTAGGCCCCATTTCCCCTTCTCGGGCACGGTGTCGCTGCTCCATGCAGAGCAGATGGGGAGCAGGGGGATGTGGGAGCTGTTTCACCTGCTCCCAAATAGGAGGTAGCACCCAAATTTGTACCAATGCTGTGGCTAGTGAGTTCCTAGCAGGCAGAAGTCACCGCTGGCTCTGGCCGGGGTTATTAAAGTTGCGGTTCAACAGCACGTGTGTGTCTGTCCTCCTGGCAGGAAGGCTTCTGTTTCGCTTGGCAGAGGTTTGGGAGCCAGGGGCGCATCCGAGCCTGACAACACTCATCAGTGAAGGGGCACCCACTTTATTCCATGTGGCAGCAGCCCAGTGGCCGCCAGCCCTCCAGCCGTGCCCCCTCTGCTCCCATTGCAGGGCTGTGCTCCCGCAGGCACGTGCCCAGTGGCAGAGCAGGGCTTTCCCCATGGGGGCAGAGGGGTGAAGCGCTCCCCTCCTGCCAGCAAGCACCCTCCTGGGGGCCCGGTGTCTGCAGGGAGCTGCTCTCAGCAGCCGGAGCAGGCAGGATGGGAGGCCTTGCCCTGCTTAACTCCAGCTGGGTCCTGCAGCATCAGGGCTGGTGGCTCACTTTGGGGAGGAGGGGTTGAGGTGGCAGGGGTCTGCAGGTGCAAAGGTCCAGCTCTCGCTGGAGGAGCAGGCAGTGCTGAGCGCGCAGCCGCTGCCTCTGTGCCTTGGCCAGGGCATGCTGAAAGGCCACAATCAGGTCTGCCCACAGCCTCCTCCAGGCTCAACAGCCCCAAAATACAGAGCGTGAGGTGAAACAGAGGGTGAGGTGACACAGAAAATACCCAGGAGCAGATTTTAATGGGAGGGCAGGACAGACCATGGGGACGAAGCACGGGGCTTGGCTGGGTGAGCGCTGCCTGCCCCCAGCCAGCCCCACTTCCCCATGCTTCTTCCTTCCCCACCCACCCCTACATCACCTTCCTTCTGGTCCTTCCCACAAGCGTTCCCCAGCAAGCACGTTCCCCCATCTCCCTCAGCATCCGTTAATCTGTTTTCTCTTTCCTATGGGGACAGGCTGCGAGAGTTGGGGGTGTTCAGCCTGAGGAAGAGAAGGCTGCGGGCAGAGCTGAGTGGGGCCGGGCAGGGCCTGAAGGGGGGC
>NW_009258488.1:111852-114182 GCF_000687185.1 Egretta garzetta | reverse complement strand
GAGGCCCCATCCCTGGGAACATTCCAGGCCAGGTTGGATGGGGCTGTGAGCAACCTGATGTGGTTCAAGGTGTCCCTGCTCCTGCAGGGGGGTGGGGCTGGGTGGCCTCTGGGGTTCCCTTCCAACCCAAAACATTCTGTGATTCTGTGATACATTGTCTGAATAACCCAGTGCCCAGAATAAACCCATTTTCTTCTTAGAAAAAGTTAAAAAGTTACTGGCTGAGCCTCTTCAGGGTCTGTCCACCAGTGCCTTGAGAGCTCGGGTCTTGGTTGCTGCCCCTGTGACCTCCGGCTCATTAGCGTTTGTGTATGGGGGCATTTCCTTTATTTTTTCCTGCCTTTTGTGGTTTTTCTCTTATGCTGAACAGCAGGCAAGCAGCCATCCTCGCAAACCAGCCATCCTCACAGCCACGGCCCAGCCATGGATCAGGCCACCGAGGCTGCAAGGACTGCTGGGCTGTGGGCCACAGGGCTACAAGGTGCAGGGGGGGGCTCTGGGCAGGGACCACCAGGACCCAGTGCGGCTTGGGGCATCTCGGCACTGCTGCAGTGGTGCACACGCGACGGAGCTGAACTCTCGTTCGGGGTAGATGATATCATGGGGGCATGTTGGGGCTTGGGGAGTTAAAAGCTGGCCATAAGGAAAACCACTCTAGGGGGGTGCAGCCCCGGGACAGAGCAGGGCAAGGGACTTTGCTCGGGGGGGTTCCCCAAAATCTGGGACAGACAAAGCCACAGCCACTTGTGGGATAACGCTGGGGACAGTCCTACTCCACAGGGGAGCCTGGACTGGGGACACTGGGAGAGCCCCACCAGGACTTGGGGGTCCTGCAAGTCTTCCCACAGAGCTCCTGGCCTTGCAGCCCCCGGGACTGAGCCCCTGCAGGGGGGAAGCACTGGTGGGAATGGTCACACATCCCCTTCACACTCTGCAGCAGGATCGGACAAGCCTGGGCCTGGATCTGACCAGGCAGACGGCCCCCGCCACGCTGAGCAGGACGAGGGCAACGCAGACAGGGGCGATAACCACAGCGCTGTTACACTGCAGCACCGAGACCAGCACGTCCTTCACCAGCCTGCCCCGGTAGTGAGGCGGGGAGCGACACGTGTAGTCCTGGGGCCAGCCCTGCCCAAGGTGCCCCATGCCCGCCAGCGCCTGGAGCCCCCCGGCCCCAGGGCACGAGCAGTTGTAGGGGTTGCCAGCCGCAGTCACATCCATCAGGTACCCCAGGAGCTTCACCTCATCCCACGGCAGCTCTGTAATCAAGTTGTTGTCCAGGTGGAGGGTGTCCAACATGGGGTAATTCCTGACCGAGGGGGCAGCCTGCAGCACATTGTGGCTCAGGAAGAGCTTCTTCAGGGAGCTGAGGGAGATGTCGACGGCATGGAGGTGGTTGCAGCTCATGTCCAGCACCTCTAGACTGGGAGGCAGAGGTGTGAGGACTTCATCCAAGCCAGTGTCGGACAAGTTAAAAATTCGGAGGGTGGCAGGAGGAGGACAGGTCTGCCACGAGCTTGTTCTGGCTGAGGTCTAAGTGCTGGAGCTCACGCAGCAGCTGCATGCTTTGGCACACGCCGTGGTAGGAGGTCAGGTTGTTGTGCTGCAGACTCAGTACCTGGAGCTCAGGGAAAGCCCCCTCGCAGAAGGCGGGCATCAAGCTCTCATCGCCCAGGCTGTTCTGTGCCACGTCCAGGGAGCGCAGCGCTCTGAAGACCCTTCCGATGGCACAGGGCAGGCTGGTGACATGGGAGCCGGTGAGAGCCAGCTCCTGCAGGGTCTCCAGCCAGCTGCTCACACTGGAGAAGTCCTGCTCGCAGCCCATCAGCAGGGCAGATGTGACATTGCGGAAGCGCAGGGACAATATGGGCAAGCGCTGGCCAGCCATGTCAGCCCAGTTTCCTCTCCCCTCGAAAATGCAGCTCTCAAACACCAGCTCCTGCACCTGGGTGTAGGAGAAGAACCTCAGGACTCGGGCGAGGAGTATCTCAGGCACCAGGAGGTCACCAAAAATTATTTTCCTGATGGTGAGGGAGCCCAGCGTTTCAATGGCAGAGGGGTTCAAGTCGCTGATGGGGAAGGCTATGTATCTCTCCAGCTCTCCCCCCCAAAACTCCACCACAGAGGCTGGGAGGCACTGGATGATGCTGCTTAGGCTCTCCTCGGACAGGCTGTAGCACACACAGTGCTCCTCAGTCCGATTGAAGACACACCTGCCTTCCGCCTCCAACAGCCCCAGCCCCAGGAGGAGGAGAACAGCCACGTTCATGGTGAACGGCCTAGAAACGAGGAGAGCAGTGGTGAAAAGCAGCAGTCCTGTGGCTGGGGGG
>NW_009258488.1:109292-111771 GCF_000687185.1 Egretta garzetta | reverse complement strand
GGAAGCCCCTCCCAAGGGCACGGGGCAGGCTGGTGACATGGGAGCCGGTGAGAGCCAGCTCCTGCAGGGTCTCCAGCCAGCTGCTCACACTGGAGAAGTCCTGCTCGCGGCCCGTCAGCAGGGCAGATGTGACATTGCGGAAGCGCAGGGACAATATGGGCAAGCGCTGGCCAGCCATGTCAGCCCAGTTTCCTCTCCCCTCGAAAATGCAGCTCTCAAACACCAGCTCCTGCACCTGGGTGTAGGAGAAGAACCTCAGGACTCGGGCGAGGAGTATCTCAGGCACCAGGAGGTCACCAAAAATTATTTTCCTGATGGTGAGGGAGCCCAGCGTTTCAATGGCAGAGGGGTTCAAGTCGCTGATGGGGAAGGCTATGTATCTCTCCAGCTCTCCCCCCCAAAACTCCACCACAGAGGCTGGGAGGCACTGGATGATGCTGCTTAGGCTCTCCTCGGACAGGCTGTAGCACACACAGTGCTCCTCAGTCCGATTGAAGACACACCTGCCTTCCGCCTCCAACAGCCCCAGCCCCAGGAGGAGGAGAACAGCCACGTTCATGGTGAACGGCCTAGAAACGAGGAGAGCAGTGGTGAAAAGCAGCAGTCCTGTGGCGGGGGGGACCACTCAGATCCAGCCGACGGGAGGGCTTCAGCCCCAGAGAGCCACCCCATGGGGACACAGCGCTGCCCTCACCACTCCTGCCCAACCGCCCCTTGCGTGGGTCCCGCACACCCCATCAGCACCCACCAGGCTACCCAGCCGCAGCCCGGGGCAAAGCCCCCGGCCCATTTCACCAGTGAAACACCCCAGAGGCAGGGAGTCGGTGGCACAGGTCTCACCGAAACCCAGAAGCACCAAACCGCAAGGCTCCTCCCGAGGCAGCCAGGCTCTGCGCTTTCCTGCCTGGGCTTGCTGCAGAGATTCCTGTTCCTATGTGACCAGGAAATCCCACGGACCAGGAGAAATGAGAAATGCTGACTTACGGACAGCAAAGCCAGATCTATCAGCCTGACCACAGGATGGGAGAGACACGGCTGTGTTTCTCTGCATGGTGCATGCTGTAATCTGGGGCAGGAAATTGCAACAGAGGGCTTCATATTTTCCTTTTTCTCAGACAGCCATTTGATTCATTACCAGCCTCCAAGGGGCCAGTACAAAATAGGTTTTGAGGGTCTGTACGCATCCCGGTCAGCACCGAGTGTGGCTTTCATGTCCAGCTGATGGGAGAGCCTCATCAACAGATTGCAAAAAAGCAGCAAGCAAAGATTAAAAGCTCCTAAGAATGTGCTGACTCAGCTCTGAGCGAGCACCCAGATGGGGCGGTGGCGAGGAGGTTGCTGGGGTCTCCAGTCCAACCTCCTGCTTCGAGCAGGTCTGTTGACGGCAGTAGCCCCAATCAGCCACAGCTTTTTCTGGCCATGACTCAAAAATCTCTGAGGACGGAGGTCTCCCTACCTCTCTGTGCCGTCGTGGGGCTGCACCCCCTCCCGGGGAGACGTTCTCCTCCAGCACTTGTGCAAAGCCCCTTGCTGGGGGGGGGCAGCACGAAGCAGGGGTGGGTTTGTCCAGTCACTCACCAGCCAGCTCACGACCGAAACGTTTCCTTCCCCTGCGGCCGCTTCCTTCAGCTGCTGCCAAATTCAGGGCTCAAGTGCCAAAGGCTCTGCAAGTGCTCGGCTCTCTCCTGCACCTGATCCTCCCCTGCCTGCAGCCAGATGAGACCTCAGTGCCTGCACGGGTGTTCCAGCAGCCGTTGACGCTTCCGCAGCCCTTCCTGCCTGCGCTCAGATCCACGGGGCGATAGCTGGTGGGGACCAGGAGGCACTGCCCTTGCTCCCACTGCGTGACTTCCCAAGCAGGACAGGGCTGGCTGTGCCACGGGAAGCAACAGCCACACAGACACCACCCAAGTCACTTCTGCTTTGCTTCCCTGCAGCGAGGGGCTCTCGCAGCTATGGGCTGGGAAGGGTTTTGGTCTAAGTGCCAACACCGCTCACTTTCCGAGGAAGGATCAGGGAAGAGAGTGCAGTAAAGGTGCCCTAAATGCACTCCGGGGACCAGCCCAAACACGCCTTTGCTTCCAGATGCTCTGGGCTTGCTGCGCCTCCAAGCCCGCTGGGTGCTGAGCACCCTGCCGGAGGCAATGCAGAAGGGTACGGGACTGTCATACCCGGTATCCAGACCATCACCAGATGCCTGTGTCTCATGTAGGATGGGTACAGAACAGATTCCCATCCACTGTGCATGCAGCCCGATGCTGTGAAGGGCACTTCTTCACCGGAGGTCGGCTTCCTTGGCAACCTGTCTACTTGGCTTGGCCAAGGAACTCACATCACTTGACCTGGAGGAAGGGATTGAGTGCCCCCTCAGCCAGTTTGCAGATGACACCGAGCTGGGTGGGAGTGTGGATCGGCTGGGGGGAGGAGGGCTCTGCAGAGGGACCTGGCCAGGCTGGAGCCATGGGCCCAGCCCAATGGG
>NW_009258488.1:107626-108684 GCF_000687185.1 Egretta garzetta | reverse complement strand
CAAGCGGTTGGGCTGGGGGAGGTTAAAGGGCTTCTCCAACCTCAACAATTCTATGATTCTGTGATCACTTGCTCCTTAGGCGGCTGGGGGCTGCACCTATGCCAAAATACATATGCTCCCCATCAGCGAGCAGAGACCACCAGGCATTTGGAAAGATCCATCAGGCATTTTTTCTTCCCCAGGGAGTTCTCTGCCTTTGTTGGATTTCAGAAGGCAATTCAGAAAGGCAACAAAACCTTGCAGCTAGAAGATGCAATTCCCAGTTTTTCATCAATGCAGCAATGCAGAAAGCCCCCATCAAGGCAAGGAGAGCTGGGGCAGGAGCTGCCTGGCCCACGTACTCTGGCGTTCTGCTGCTGGGGGGCTGAAGGGAAAGTCTCCTTTCGGTCATTACATCGACTGCAGCCCATTTTCCGGCTCTCGGCATCTCAGGCAGAGTGCTGCACTGCTTTTGCTGCCTTTGCTTGAACGATTCCTTGTGCAGAGGGTTTCTGCAATTCTATGGTTCCTCTTCTCCATTCTTGGGCTGCACGAAAGCCCTCCTGTGTGCATCGTGAAAAAATCGTAGCCGCCTTTCTGAGTCCTCCGCTGCCCCCTTGGGTGAAGTTAGCAGCTCTATCTGTCTGGGCCTGGTACATTTAATTGCTCATTCCTGGCCACCAGCTGCAAATTCCCCAAAATGGTTTTCTGGGGAAAAATGAGCTCTTTTGTCTCCTCAGTGGCCAGCCACAGCCCACTTTGGAGACCTGTGGGTTTGGAGCTGTCTTTTGGGTGATGACTTTCTTGTTCTTGTGGAAGATCCCAGGACACCGAGCCCCCGTTGTCTTACATCTCCGGGCTTTTTTTGGCTTCAACAAACACGCAATCCAGCCCTGGGCGCGCAGACACCTCTCCTGAGCGCGGAGGCTCCTCTCAGCCCTGCAAGCCCACAGGAGTTCATCCTCTGGCTGGTTTCCCCCCGCCGCGCACGCTCGCGTCCATGTCCCCGCGCGGAGGCCCTGCACCCCATGCCGGAGCCTGGGGGCCTCCTGCCGCCCAGGAGGGTCACCGTGGGCTCC
>NW_009258488.1:102649-106749 GCF_000687185.1 Egretta garzetta | reverse complement strand
GAGGGGAGCTGGCAGTTTCTCCCTCTTGAAAGGGATGAGGCTCGGCGGTGGGACGGAGAAGCGCCTTGACCCGGGCAGGCGGTGACGGTGAGCAATTCGATCACAGCTCTCAGGAAAGCCCGGCGGCAGGAGCAGCTGGTCAGCAAGCGGCTGCTGCGGGACGACACCACGGCAGAGGAGGGCGGACAGGATGGAGCAGGGATGGTGCCGGACCCTCTCTCAGAGGATGAGGTGAAGAGCATGGCGTTCTGCGTGGTGATGAGGGTCCCCGGGGTCTCCTCCAGCCTCCAGGCATGCGGAGGGGCATGGGTGGGGGTGGGTTTGGTAACCTTTTCTGAGTCACTGCCACACATAGTGAGAAACCCTGTTTCCGTCTTTGTGCCCTGGGTTTCTTTGCCTCCAGGATGAATAGGATGAAGTCCTGACCCTGGCACTACTTGACACTCAACCATCTTTTAATTTTTGGCTAGGTTCTTGAGCTGCTCAGAGGCGTGCAGAGGGGTTCGGAGGACAGGAAAAGGTCACTCAGCCGCCTCCGCCGGGCTCTGCAGAACAAGGAGACTCAGCAGAAGTTGGTCAGGTCAGCCTGTGTCTGGCACTGCATGGCTGTTACTGAGGGCATGTCCAGAGTGGCCCCTTGTCCCAGCCATTGTGTGGGCGAGCTGGTGTGTGGCCAAGGGTGGGCAGGCAGGAGGTGACAGCACCCTTTGGGTTCCACCAGGCTGGATGGCAGCATCCGGACACTCATCGGGCTCTTCACCAGCAGCCTGGCTGACATGCAGATGGAGGCAGCCCGCTGTCTCCACGAGCTCTCCCACTCCAGTGACCCTGCTGTGGCTGAGGCATGTCTGCCAGTGACCCCCTATCTCCTCACCTACCTCTCAGGACACAGTGTTGAGCTCACGGTAAGATCTGTGCTTGCTTCTTCCAGGGCTCTGGCACTTGATAATCCCTTGGTAGCCGTTGGGTGTTGACCTCTTTGGGCTAGCCTTAGCCTAACATGGCTCACATAGGAGTGCTGGTGGGAAGGGGCCCTCTGGAGCAGGACCGTCCCCGGTGCTAGCCCAGGGCAGCGAGGCTTTTTCTGACCAAGTCTTGGAAATATGGAGCCCCCCTTCACTGTGCCCCATCCCCACACCAAGAGGCGTTTGGTTCCGTTGTGTTTGTACCTCCTTCCAGGCAGCTGCAGGCTGCTCTTAATGCCCCCAAGGTTCAACCAAGCCAGGCAAGTCCTCCTGCCGCAGCCCAGGACATGGTGGTTTGCCCCATTTGCAATGGGTTCCTTCCCTTCAGCTCCAAGCTCTGCTTGGAGGCAGGGACTGCAGGCTGTGGCAGTTGGCCTCCACCATCAGATGGGTGGTCTGGCCTCTTGATGCAGGCTGGGCCTGGACAGGAGGTACCTTGGTGTCTGTGTGGTGGGGAAAGCAGAAATACTAGATGCAGGTCAGTTTAGATGTTTTAAAAGATCTTGGAAAAGCGAAAGCAATGAGCAGCTGCGGGCTGGGATGCAGGGACAGCAGGCTGGCTTTCGTCTGGGTCAGGAGGAAGAGCAGGGCACCTGTGGCTCCAAGCTGTGCAGTTTGATCCGGGCAAAGGAGCAAACAGTTGGAGCAGCTCTGGGACGCCCGTGTGTTTTGGCAGCCGCCGAGCAGTGTGCCCTGTGCAGTGCCCTGTGTGCCTTTGAGAAGCAGACAGGATCAGAGCTGAGGAACAAGATGAGGAGCAACCGCAAGGTGGTGATCGCATTTTAATGCAGCAGGGGGAGGCTCCAGGAAAATACTGCGGAATTAGAGGGGTCTTGGGGACAGAGAATCATAGAATACTTTGGGTTGGAAGGGACCTTTAGAGGTCACCCAGTCCCCTGCAGGAGCAGGGACATCTTTAACCACATCAGGTTGCTCACAGCCCCGTCCAACCTGGCCTGGAATGTTCCCGGGGATGGGGCCTCCACCCCCTCTCTGGGCAACCCCTGCCAGGGTTTCACCACCCTCATTGTAAAGAATTTCTGCCTTAGATCCAGTCTAAACCTACCCTGGTTTAGTTTCAAACCATCATCCCTTGTCCTGTCCCAGCTGGTCCTGCTAAAAAGATTGTCCCCACCTTTCCTCTAGGCCCCCTTTAGGTACTGAAAGGCTGCAGTAAGCAATAATTAAAAGCTTGAAAAACCTCCAAAATAGAAGTGATCAGATCCCAACCTGAGCCAGATAGAAAAGGATAAATTGAAGCTGGTACAGCTGGGAATGGGGTAGCTGGGGGGTTCAGCGGTATCTGTCTATGTTTACCCCTCTGAAGAGAGCTTCTGCCCCGCGCAGGGGAAGTGTGTGCCCTAGTCTCGGGGTGCAGGGACCTACAGGCCTTGCTGGCTGCCCAGGGTCCCGCTGGGGGGTGCGGAGGAGGTGACCTGCTCTCTTGGGCGTGTTTCAGGAGCTGTGTTTGTACACGCTGGGGAACCTGGTAGTAGAAAGTGAAGCTGTGAGGAAGCAGCTTCTGCCTCAGGGCATCATTCCCGTGCTGGCATCCTGCATCCAGGTGGGTGAAATAGCTTGGCCACACTCCTCCCCTGCCCCAGAACGATGCCTTTTCCTGGGCCCTTTAGACGCTGGCTGACAGTACTGAGTTACCAGCCCTCCTTCCAGCTGGGGCCACCAGCAGAGTCCCCTCTGCAGAGGGCTGTTCCCTTGCGGGTGAGGGTCTCTCCTGGGTTCTCCTGCACTCCATTTTCAGGGCTCAGGTCAGCACCTTGTGCTCCTCTCCAGCTGAACCTCTCACATCTGTAACTGTGGCTTGCCAATAAACAGTCTGTAACATGGGGAGCTGCAGACTTCTCCCCTCTGTGCCGCTTGGGTCCAGCAGGCATACGAGGCCAACACAGCGAGCAGGGCTGTCATTTGCCGATCTGAATGCTCAAAGTAGCACTGCTGCTGTGTTTGGGCTCCTGGATCCCTACGGCTGCAGCCCGTGTGAGCGCAGGGAGGGGGGACAGCTCAGCTTTGGTGTTGCTCTGTCACTCCCCGTCCCTTGCTGTGCCCCCTCTTCTCCAGGCATGGCGAGACTGCGCCGCTCAGCTGCTTGGTTTGGTGTTACAAAGAGGCATCGCCCTCTCACCAGCACGGCAGCTGGCACCCTGGGATCCCCCGGCTCTGTCACACGGGATTAGCTTTGCTCTGTTTGATTGCAGTCCCCGCACGAGGCTGTGCTGGAAGGCCTAGGCTACGTCCTCTCGCAGCTCCTCCAAGCCAAGGAAGCCCCCACAGAGATCATCCCGTGAGTCCGAGCCTCTTAACCCTGTATCTGGATGGGCCCTGGGGCCTGGCGTGGTATTTGCATGCCAGGGACAATGACGCCTTTCCCATCTCAGTGATATTAATAGTTCAGAGCAGAATCCTACCAGAACCATGGAGGTTTTGTTGCAGATCAGGGCACGGGGCTTGACTCTTTTCCCTCAGCCTCATCTGAACAGACAGCTCTGGTATTTCAGTAAAGGACAGTGTTGAGCAGGGTAGGCTCGCAGGGAAATTCTGGCTGTATTCCTCCTGTGAAGGAAAAGATCAGCTTGACAGCCCCCAGTGCCAAAAATGTGACCCCAGCCAAGGTGTTCTGAGTGCCCCCAGGCCCTGCCATGGACAGGGGGAGCTTGTGCTGGACCTTGGTGGTGCCTGAGGCTGCAGCCCCTAGGTAAGAGCCTCTTCCAGGTGTGTTTTTAGAGCGTGTGTCCCCTAGAACAAGGGAGAGCAGCTCCCTGCTCAGTGGCCAGGGCTAGTGTCTCCCTGCCGGTTGTCTGTCCTGCTTGTGCTCTGGCCTGTGCCTCCATTAACTCTGCTGTTCTGACCCCAGCTTGGTTCTGGACTCTGTTCTCCCCCAGCACATGCTTCGACTGGTTTGCTCCGGCGTCAAGGCTGGGATAGGAGCAGCCGTGGAGTTTGCATGGTGTCTCCACTACATCGTTTGTAGGTAAACACGCTTTTCTCCTTATTTTGAGTTCCCTGGGGGCAGCCAAAAAGAGCAGCACAAAGGCTCAGGGTCCTGTGAGGAGACCTGGGTTGCCTCTCCTTGCCCCTTTCCCTTGGGAAAGCAATTTCCCTGCTATCCAGGGCATTCCT
>NW_009258488.1:98507-102610 GCF_000687185.1 Egretta garzetta | reverse complement strand
CCTGCTCTTGTATCTGAGCGCACACATGCTCTTTGCAGGATCACTGAGTTCCGTTAGAGGGAAATAAACCTGAGGAGGCTGTTCCTGGTCCTCTGAACCCCCCCTGCAATCACCTCCCAATGCCTGGAGCCCAAGGCAGGCTCCCCAAATCCTCGCATTTTTGGGGTTGGCCCAATGTCACCTGGCTGGGCTGGCTGCTGCCAACAATCTCTGCCCGCCTTGGCGTGGCTGCTCCGATGCCACCGCTTCCAGCAGCCCCAGCAGAAAGGAACGTGTGGGTGCTCAAAGAAGGAACTGGGCTGTTGTTTCCAGACCTGCAGATAATTCCAGTGGACCTGTTTTCCATGGGCTTTTAAAACTTTCTCATCAACAAGCTGCTATTCAAACATGAAACAAGCCCTGTGGTGGTTCAGGAGAGCGCTCTGAATTTCCAGACTCTGTTGTTTGTTTGGGGGCTGCAGCAGTTTTCCCTCTCTGAGCGCCGAGAGCGACCACGCTGTCCCTTCCCTTTGCAGCCATACAGCCAACGCGGCGTTGCTGTCACTGGGCGCCTTGCCTGCCCTCACCTCGCTCTTGCTCGACCTGGCTTCTGAAATCCCTGAAGATGCTCCTGAGGGCCTGGAGCTGGTAAGATGCGGGCAGGGTGCTGGCTGTTCTCGGCATGGCTGTGGGGATGCAGTCTGGCTAACGGGCTTTGTGTTTCCCACCGTCACAGCTCGTCTGCCCCGTGCTGCGGTGTCTCAGCAACCTGCTGGCAGAGGAGACGGGCTGCGAAGCCCAGATCCAGGATGAGCGTCTGCTCATCGCCCTCTTCCTCCTCCTGCAGTGCCTCTTCCAGCAGCACCCGTTCATCGTACAGGAGTGTCTCTGGCTGCTGAACAACCTCACGGGTGAGCGTCCCGCAGGGCTGTCAGCCGAGCCAGGGCTGCTGCCGGGACCTGCCTTGACTGCTGGCAGACTCGTGGAGTCTCATCTACAGAGACCTCCCTCGGGAACCTCCATTTTATTGACACGATCCTTCTCTGCCCACCCTAGCGGACCAGCCCTTCTTCTGCTCTGCTCTGCTCTCCCTGGACTTGCTCCCGGCCCTGCTGCAGCTGCTGCCCTGTTCCCAGATGGCCAGCGTGTTGGTAAGACCTCGCCTCATGCCCCCAGTCTGGTGAGGGGGGAAGCGCTGGACTTTGAGGAACATGAATCCCACATGCACAGTGCTCAAGTTGGAGGTTGGCTTGGGGTGGTAGCAAGAGCTTGGGGGAAGGTCTTGTGTTGTGGTGGAGTCACCATCCGCCTCCCCTGAAGTCACTACCTCGGCATTTACTCTTGAGAGAGCCTTGGCCCAGCAGAAGAAGGGTCCCGAGGCAGATGTTAACTTGGGGCCAGGCCTGCCAGCACCTGGAGTGGGCCTGGGGATGCCACTGCCACCTTCTTTTGGAAGGCTCTAAAGCTTTAGGGGGTCCGGGGGGATGCTCTGCTGCGGGGTGGGTGGTAAGGCTGTGTCTGCTTGGCAGGGGGATGAACAGTGCCTTGGGGCGGGGATGGAGGTGGCTTTTGAAGAGCATTCAAAATCCAGCCAGCTGGTAGGCACATGGCTTTGGGCTGGCAGGACCTCCAGGGAGGACATGGGGAGGTCTTGGGAGCTGTCCTAAGCCTGTCAGGAATCTGCCCACTAATGAAGCATCCATTGCTCACTTGTCCTCACGACTTCTCCCTCCAGGTCCTGACAGTTCTGTGCAACATAGCGGAGAAGGGGCCAGCCTACTGCCAGCAGCTGCACCGGCAGCCTGCCCTGCCCCTGCTGCTGCCCACCCTCACGCTGCCAGACCCCGAAGTGGTGGGGCAGTGCCTCGAGCTGCTGCACCTCCTCTTCCTGCACTGGCCGGAGGTAAGAGTTGGGGGGTGCCTGCCCCCAAAAATCAAGCATGAGATCATAAAGCCGGGGATGGGGATTATTATTTAAATAATACTGCCTTCAGTCATTGCCATGCCAGCCCCCCCTCCTCAGCACCCAGAGACACGTCTGAAGGGGGGCACTTGTGTCATGCAGAGGGTGGAAGCCCTTCTTGTGTCTCTGGGGAACTCCTTTTCATTGACAATGACTGGTTTTTTGGGCAGGTTGGTTGTGATCAGCATAGCTGGATTTACCTGGCTTGGGACTTTAGTGTCTGGTGGGGCTCTGGGGACTTCCATCAGCCCCGTTCCCTGGGCTGTATGGTGGTGGCTCAGGACAGACAGGATGAGCTGTAGCAGCTACTCGGGTGGCAAGCAGCCAGTTCTCCCCCCTCTCCTCTCACACAGGCTGCTGCTGACTTCGTCAGGCAAGGCGGGCACCGGGCCCTCGAGCAGCACCAGAGCACCCCACAACTCCAGGAGCGGGCACGAGCACTGCTGGACATGGTTGGGCAGCCCCTGGGAGCCTCCGCCTTCAGTCCCTGCCACACCACGTTGTCTGCCTTCTCCTAGGCCATGCCACCTCCCTTCCATCCCCTGCACTCCAAGGAGGAGTTAAACCGTTTGTTCACCGTGTGCCCTGCATTCCCAAGGGCTGGTTAGGGGTGAAACCGCCAGCTGTAAGCACCAATGCTGGTTGCACGGGGACGCTGGTCCTTGGCAAGATAGGGCTGTTTCCATCTTGTCGCCACCTCGTAGCTACCAGCAGGATGCCCCGTGCTTCCCCAAAGCTCAGTGCAGCGACAGAGCTGAGCTGCAGCCCAGGCAGACAGGCTCTTGATGCCGAGGAAGTGATGTGTAAACCCTGCTGGATCGGCCGTTCCCTCCAGCATCTCCTTTTGGCTTTAAACCCAACACGTGAAGCTCAGGGTAAGCACGTTGCATTTATGTGATTGATACACATTTCACATTAAAGATCATCAGTCAAGTATTCAGCACATGCGTATTTGCTGTCTGTCTTCACACCTTGGTTTTCACAATGTTCTCCAAGGCCTTGGCCACCTCGTCCACGGTAAGGTTGTTCAGCGGCACGCTTTTCTCCTTGCCAAACTCTGCAGGGAAGACAGACAGTGAGGGAGGCAGCAAGGTGCCTTGGTCCTTTTCTGGTGCAAGGGCAACCCAGAGCCCTGCTTTAGGTTTCCCAAGTGCCACTGGCATCACAGCCCAGGCTCCCATCACCACCCTCTCGCACCCACCGCTCCCCAGGGTGCCTCCCTGCGCCCAAATTACTGTTGCCAGCTTCTCTTTTTTCTCAGCCTTTCCCCGGGAGAGAAGCCAGTGCAGCCTAACACGTTTCCTTGCCTCTCTCTGTTAGCTTTCGCTGCGCAGCAGCTGGGCAGAGGCTGCCACCACATCCCAAAGCAACCTGGTGGCTTTTAGCCTGCTCGCATCAAGATTCTCACCAACACGTCAGTAAAATAGTGCTGAAGAACTTGCTGTTGCTACAGCAGCCCCCACCCGGGGGGGATATTGCCCTGCAAGTCACATACAGACAAAAGACAGGCACTATACCAGCGGGCTCCACTGGCCTGTGTGTTCGCACTGGGAACCTCATGCCTAAAGAGTCATTGCATCTCTTTGAAAGAAAGTTTCTAAATTAGTTTCATCCAGCCCAGATGGCTTTAGGAAGAAAAAAAAGTCTTCACAGAGGAGCTTTTCTGCTCCCTCCTTGGTGTTTCACCGAGAACACCGTGAAAACAAAGAAAAAACTGGAAATATTTTACTGTATCAGAATCCTATGGGGGTGGGAAATCACAGCCACGAGCTGGCAACACACCTCCCGAGGCGCAGGTCCCTCTTCTCCCCCCCGCCAGGGCACACAGCGGTAACGCGCTTCTCTGAAGCGATGCCCACCTCGCCCCGCGGGCCCCGTTAATGCCCCCTCCTGCACCCGCTGAGCCCCTCCCGAGTGTCCTCAGGTGCCGCTTCCCGGCCGGCACCCCTTGCTTACCGTACCGCGCCCAGAGCTTGGGCTGGACGCCGGAGCACTCGCGGATCAGGATGGGGAAGTCGGGGTTTGCCTTCTTCAGGGCCACGTAGTGCTGCTCGATGAAGTCCCTGCGGAGGGAAGGGGGAGCGGCGGGACGCCGGGGCTGAGTCCGCTGGGACCGGGCGCGGCTGAGAGCAGGCCGGTGCCTCGCTCCCGGCCCGGCCCG
>NW_009258488.1:97201-97628 GCF_000687185.1 Egretta garzetta | reverse complement strand
GGGGTGGGAGCCAGCAGGGACCAGGCTGGGAGGGTTGGGGTGGGGTGGGAGCCAGCAGGGACCAGGCTGGGAGGGTTGGAGGGGGGCAGAAGCCACGCAGGCAGGCTCTGAGCGCTCTCTTTCCTCCTCTCCCCCAGATGAACCGTTCTCCAACCCCCTGGCCCCTGATGGCCACGATGTGGACGACGCCCACTCCTTCCACCAGTGAGTACAACACAGGAGCACTGGAGGGGCACTGGACCAGGGCTATGAGGCCCAAGGCCAATTCCCCCATCTAGAGGCTGGGAGCGACTGGTGCAGTGTGGCCTTTGGGCTCCCTCCATGGGAGGGACACTCTGTCACACATGAGGGACATGCTGGCTAAACCTCTGCCTCCTCGGAAGCCTTCAGCCTGCCAGAGCTCACTGGAGGATGACGGTTTCTGTTC
>NW_009258488.1:90223-97190 GCF_000687185.1 Egretta garzetta | reverse complement strand
TCCAAGCTGACCAATGAAGATTTCCGAAAGCTTCTCATGACCCCGCGGGCTGCGCCAACATCTGCGCCACCGTCCAAATCTCGCCACCATGAGTGAGTAGGACTGTTTCACAGCACTGTGGGACGTGTCTGCTTTCCCTCTGGGGCTCCACTCCTGCCTGACTCTCTCCCCCTGCGCTCTGCAGTGGAATATCTAACGGCTTTAGCTAATGAGTGTGCAGGCAGGGTCTGAGGAGCAGACCTTGGCCTTGCTTTGTGCTGGGGTCCATGTGTGGGTTAAGTGGAGAAGTGGGTGGGTCAGGACTGCTGAAAATACGAGAGCAGCTCTTGCATGGCTGTTCAGATGCTTTGTGCAAGCAGCAGATTTAGATTTTGTTCTGTGAAAATCAGTGCTTTCCCCTCCTCTCCCCGCTGACAGAGCGGAATTAGGGAGAAGTGGGACCGTACTCTTCCCATCTTTGAGCAGCTTGGTGCCCTGCTGTGTCTGAGGGGCTGTTCTAGACAGCTGCCTGTGTTTGTATGGCTCTGCAGACTGTACGTGTGGCTTCTCACCCTTTTCCAGGATGCCCCGGGAGTACAACGAAGATGAAGACCCAGCTGCTCGCAGGAGGAAGAAGAAAAGGTAAATGGGAAAGCAATACACTGGGACTTGTCTTCGCATATCACGTCCTTCGTACATGGAGCAGCTTCTGAGCTCTTGGGCTACCAAAGAGGACCCTGAGTGGCCTGGATTATTGTGGTGGTTTCAGCTGGCAGGGAGCTGAATACCGCGCAGCCGCTCACTCCCACATCCTCGGTGGGATGAGGGAGAGAACTGGGGGGGGGAAAAAAAAAAAAAGTAAAACCTGTGGGTTGAGATAAAGACAGTTTTATAAAAGAAAATAACAATAATAATAATAATGGTAATAGAATATACAGAATATGCAAAACAAGTGATGCACAGTGCAACTGCTCACCACCCATTGGCCGATGCCCAGCCCACCCCGAGCAGTGATCGCTCTCCCCCTAACTAACTAACTCCCCCTGAGCATGATATCATATGGTCTGGAATAGCCCTGGGGCCAGTTGGGGCCAGCTGTCCTGGCTGTGCCCCCTCCCAGCTTCTTGCACCCTTGGCAGAGCAGGGGAAGCTGAAAAAGTCCTTGACTGGTGTAAGCCCTGCTCAGCACCAGCTGAACCATCAGTGTGTTATCAACATTCTTCTAGCACTAAATCCAAAGCACAGTGCTGTACCAGCTACTAGGAAGAAAATTAACTCTGTCCCAGACAAAGCCAGGACAATTATTCTGGGGCTTTGGAGCCAAGCAGAATGAGAAGAGCTCAGACTGAGCGACTGTCGCTGCTTGTGGGAACAGATGTGGGAGGGCGGCAGCAGGATGGGGGTGAAGCTTTGCCTCTGGAAGAAGCGGGAGACGCTCTCCCTGTGTCTGGCAGAGCAGGGCAGTGGTGGGACATCTGCACTGGTGACTGTCTTTTGGGGCACATCTGTGCAGCAGGACTGCACTTGGCCTCTTCCCTTTGGAAGGGAAGACTGAGCTCCTCTTTAATTAGCCTCAAGTACAGCAGTTTCATCTTGTCTGGTGTCCTCCAGGCATGTTGTGTCCTGTGCTGCTTTAGTACATTTTTGGGGAAGGGGTTGGGAGCAGAACAGGCACGTGTGAGGCCTTGGGGGCTGTTACCCAACCGGTGCATCAAAAGTGTGAACGTGTCAGTAACACTGAGCTGTTTTTCTAACCCCAGCTATTACGCCAAGCTGCGCCAGCAGGAGATCGAGCGTGAGAGGGAGTTGGCCGAGAAGTACAGGGATCGAGCCAAGGAGAGGAGAGATGGTGTGAACAAGGACTACGAGGAAACAGAGCTGATCAGCACAACTGCCAACTACAGGGCTGTGGGGCCGACGGCAGAGGCGTACGTGAGCCCGTGGCATGGCCTTGTCTTGATAGTCTGCTCCTGATGGGCTGTCTCCTAACTGGTTCCGGTTTTGTTGCACAGGGATAAATCCGCTGCAGAGAAGAGGAGACAGTTGATCCAGGAGTCCAAGTTCTTGGGTGGTGACATGGAGCACACTCACTTGGTGAAGGGTCTGGACTTTGCGCTGTTGCAGAAGGTAAGCACGGATATCGCCGTGCTGCGCTTCTTCTACCCTGTCTGCTCCCGCAGGCAGAGGGTGGGCAGAGGGTAGCAGTTGCCGCTTATAGGTGCTTCAGTCTTGTCAGTGTGGATTTCTCTTCCTGGGAAAGATTTATGAAGGGTTGGGGAGCTGGTGGAAGTGGGCTTACTGGTTCTGATGGGCAGCAGTGGCACGGATGGGTCTGTAATGTATGGATTTACTGTGTGGCCAGGTACGGGCTGAGATTGCCAGCAAGGAGAAGGAAGAGGAGGAAATGATGGAGAAGCCCCAGAAGGAAACAAAGTGAGCAGTTGAGGATTTTGCACTCCTGAGTGCAGCTGCCTCCCAGAGAGGAGGATGCAGAGGAGACGCACACTTAGCATAATGCTTCTGTTTCTTTTCTGTTTCTGTTCAGGAAAGATGAAGATCCTGAGAACAAAATTGAATTTAAAACCCGGCTGGGTAAGACTGTGTGGATGTGGCTGTTTCCCACCTTAGGTTGTGCTGTGAATGTGGGAGAAATCCTGGAGGGTGAATGGAGGAATGAAAACTTTTAGTCATTGGAGAGGGGGAGAGAGCCTGAGGTGTAGGTGTCCTGAATTTGAGGGCTGGAGGAAGCATGTCTCTTAGGATGTGATTCTGATGTTTCTGATAAATTAAATATGCTTCACTATGGGCTTGTCTCTTGCTCTTGTAAGAGCAGCTTTCACAAGAGCAGCTCTCCCACACGTTTCCTTCCCCTCCAGGTCGCAACATCTACCGCATTCTGTTCAAGAACAAGGCCTACGAGCGGAATGAGCTGTTCCTGCCGGGGAGGATGGCCTATGTAGTAGACCTGGACGATGAGTATGCCGACACTGATATTCCAACCACGCTGATCCGGAGCAAGGCTGACTGCCCCACCATGGAGGTACCCAGCTACCGTCCAGGTTGCTTGACCGCATTGGGCTGAATTGGCCAGAGCAGGTCTTGCGCAGAGGGGTTCCCTGTCAAGGGAGTCAGATGCTTCCTCGGGCATTTCTCTTCCAGGCACAGACCACGCTGACCACCAATGACATCGTCATCAGCAAGCTGACACAGATCCTCTCCTATCTCAGGCAAGGGACCCGCAACAAGAAGCTCAAGAAGAAAGACAAAGGTAGGAGCTGAAGGGAACCAAGTAGTAGGACTCGATGCTTGAAGCATATCCCAAGAGAATGAGATGTGTTTTGGTTTGCCGCGTTCCCCTGCGCCATGAGGTGGTGGACTTAGAGGACAGTGATTTCCTATAGCTCCCTGAGCACTGCGTCCTCAAGGCAGGCTCTTCTGTGGCAGGACCGCAGGGGACCGGCTGCTGAGAGAAATCAGAGCTGCGAGGGTGCCTTGTGCTGCTCTACTCTTCCTGGTTAAGGCCCTGTTCCTTGGGGAAATGTCCCCTGTTGGGGAGGGACCACATGGCTTCCTGAGGGGGCTAGGTGTGATGTGGTAACCAAAGAGGAAGCCAGGACACCTCCAGGCCTGCCACTCTTGGGGCTTGGATACCAGACTGGGGACAGGGAAACAGTGCAGGTGGCAGAGTGGATGACGTAACTCTCACTGCTGCTGTGTCCTTGCAGGGAAGCTGGATGAGAAGAAACCCCCTGAAGCTGATATGAAGTAAGTGCCTCCCTGCCTGCAGGCTGTGTGATCCCAGCTCTCTGCCTTAAGGAATGCCTTTTTGGCCCACTGTGTTTAGAGAGGGCTGGGTTTAGTGCTTCTGGAGCAAGCTGCCTCTTTGGACCTGCAGTTTGTAGGACAAGGCTGGAGGCAAGCTCTGTTTTTTATTTCAGACTTAAAGCAGGAAAGGGCTCCCTGTTGTCCCGGACCACAAGCAGCTGGTCCAGGCAGCAGAAGAGAGCAGAAATGCCACGATGCCTCCGACAGTCGTAGAAGCCAGTTCTAGTGGGTGTCCTTAGCTCTCGGTGCTGCGTTCTCCTTTATTAGGTTCCAGTTCAAAGGGAGGTGGTTGTGGCCTCTTCTCTCGCAGCACCTGTAACTGCAGGCTCTTTTCTGCTTCTAGCATCTTTGAAGACATTGGGGATTATGTGCCCTCCACCGCAAAGGTCCCACGGGAGAAGGAGCGGGAGAGGTACCGTGAGAGAGAGCGTGACCGGGACCGGGAGCGGGACCGGGACCGGGAGCGTGACCGGGAGAGGGACAGGGAGCGCGACCGGGACCGGGAGGAGGAAAAGAAGAGGCACAGCTACTTTGAGAAGCCCAAGGCTGATGACGAGGTGAGCCTCTCCTCGTGAAGCCTGGACTGTCCCACTTGATCTCTGCCCTTTGGGGAGTGTGGCTTTGGGTTGGTGGGGTCACCCTGGTGGCTTTGGTTGTCTCTGGTCGTGCCCCCACACATGCCAGTGTTCAGCTCTTGCTGAGCTCTGTCTCTCCAGACAGGAGCTGGTGGGTGGCTGGGTGCTCGTCCTCTCCTTCAGCGAGTAAGGCAGGACTAGCACAAGCCAGTAGCTTCTAGGGTTCAGCTCTGTGTGCTTGCCACAAAGAGTCTTGAAGTGGAGCTGCAAGTCCTGCAGCGCTGCCACTTGCCTGCTTTCAGCCCTCCCGGGTGACATGGTATCTCTCTCTCTTCTTTGCAGCCCACAGACATCGACAAAGGTGAGTCAAGTGCTGTGAACGTTTGAGCGAGGCTGGATGGGGCTGCAGATTTCCAAACTGCTTGGCTCGCTGGCCTGTGTGAGCTCCCTGTTCTCCCAGAGACTGCTATGACGGAGGAATTGCCTGCTGTGAGGGTTTTGGGGTGAAGAGTCTTGTATGCAAGCCTGGGTTGAGTGTGTGTGCAGATCCTTCCCTGGCAGCAGAGCAGCTCAAACAACCTTATGCTGCTGGCCGTAAGCTGAGGAGGATTTGGGGTCTCCTAGGATCAGCCCACCCCTGTCTGTGCTCAAACTGGTTTGCTGCTCCTCGGTGTTCTCTTGGCTCCTCATCTTCTACCTCATACGCTGCCTGTCCTTCTGCCTGTTACCCTGTCCCAGTGAACTGTTCGTGCAGAAGGGGGTTCTGCCCAACCCCAGGTGAGCTGTTCCTCCCCAAAACTCAGCCTTGGTGCTCTCTCTTTACGCCAGGACCCGGCTCAGCCAAGGAGCTCATCAAGTCCATCAATGAGAAGTTTGCCGGAGCCGCTGGCTGGGAAGGAACGGAGTCATATCCTTCACTGTGTGTGCCAGCCTGGCCGACTGCAGGGCTGGGCTTCCCTTGCAGGCAGGCCTTGCCTGAGCGTGGCTGTGTGGCTGTCCTTCCTCCTGTAGCAGAGAAATGCTGCCCAAACTTCGCAGCTCATACACTAAACATAAGCTCTGCAGCCTCCGAGTTGGTTGTGTTAGGGCAGGAGGTGGCTCTTTGGCTGTGCTCAGCCCTTAGCTGTAAGGCTGCGTGGTGGTGCTTTCCTTGACCGTTGTCACATTGAAGAAGCCAGAAGACAAGAAGCAGCTGGGGGACTTCTTCGGCATGTCGAACAGCTACGCCGAGTGCTACCCTGCTACGTAAGGAAGCAGCAAGGAGCTGCGGGTTGGGAGCGGGGTGTGCCGAGGGGTGAGCTGGGCTCTGGCAGCAAGAACTTGAACATCAGCCCCACTACTTGTTGGGAGCCGCAGGCCTGGCTTTGTCTGGGGTTGCAGCCTACTGTTAAAGTGCTCCTGGATTCTGGCAGACCTGGGCTTTTCTTAGCTGATCTCTGCTGTAAATGGCTACCTGGAGTCTGCTGCCCCTCAGTGCCAGGGACAGGCCGAGTGGCTGGGACTCTGCTGGGTTCCCTGGTAATTCCTGTGCTCGTTGAGCTCTGGCTGCAAAGCAGGTCCTTGGCAGAAGAGGAGCAGCTTTCGGCCTGCAGAGTCATCTTAGGAGCATTTGCGATCTCGGATGCCCCTGTGGTGCAGCTCACCTGCAGGGCTTGCACTTGGAGGAATTTCTCTCTGGTCCAGGAACTGAGCGCGTTCGGTCTGAGGCCACAAGAGATGGCTCCCGCCAGCCTGGCACCAGGGTCCTGATCCACGCCCCGTGGTCCCACTCCAAACCCTTTCCTTGCCTTGCTTTTCTTTACAGAATGGATGATATGGCTGTGGACAGCGATGAAGAGGTGGACTATAGCAAAATGGATCAGGTATGCCGTCACCAGCTTTTAGGACCAGCCAGCAAACTGGGCATCGGTGCAGGCTGAGAGGATCCCACTGGAGAGAAGCAGGCTCATGCAGTGGGGTCGAATGCCCCGGAGCTGGGTGTTGAATGTGTTTTGGGGTTTGCTGATCTGCTGCGTGCCTGGGTCTGGGCAGAATCTGGGTCTGGGAGGAATCTGTTGTCCCAGGGAACAAATGTGTGAGACTCTGGCACGTGGCCAAGAGGTGTTGGGAAGGTGTGCTAGTCCGTCTCAACTCCCTCTTCCACAGAATTGCCTGTCTGGGGCTTCTTGGGGAGGGGATCCTGGTGCCAAGGCCAGACTGGGTGCACAAGCCCATTGAACTGGGGCCAGTGGGAGACTGAGATTTTTGCCTGGGTGTGCGGGGTTGCGTGAGAAGCCCTGGCCGGCGTCAACTAAGGAGCTGCTCTGAGTTGTTCTTTCGCTGCAGGGTAACAAGAAAGGACCGCTGGGCCGCTGGGACTTCGACACCCAGGAGGAGTACAGCGAATACATGAACAACAAAGAGGCTCTGCCCAAGTGAGTGCAGCCCTTGCGAAGGGTTGGGCAAGGATTCTGGGTGGGGGTGGCCGTGCTGCCCAAACCTGGCTCCTGGGGGAGCTTAAAACAAGAAAGGGGTTCCCTGGTGAGGACCCGAGGAGGAGCAGTGGGTCCTGGGCCTGGTGGCTTGTCCTTGCTCCTAGTATCACTCTT
>NW_009258488.1:83987-87563 GCF_000687185.1 Egretta garzetta | reverse complement strand
GCTGGCTGGGAAGGAACGGAGTCATATCCTTCACTGTGTGTGCCAGCCTGGCCGACTGCAGGGCTGGGCTTCCCTTGCAGGCAGGCCTTGCCTGAGCGTGGCTGTGTGGCTGTCCTTCCTCCTGTAGCAGAGAAATGCTGCCCAAACTTCGCAGCTCATACACTAAACATAAGCTCTGCAGCCTCCGAGTTGGTTGTGTTAGGGCAGGAGGTGGCTCTTTGGCTGTGCTCAGCCCTTAGCTGTAAGGCTGCGTGGTGGTGCTTTCCTTGACCGTTGTCACATTGAAGAAGCCAGAAGACAAGAAGCAGCTGGGGGACTTCTTCGGCATGTCGAACAGCTACGCCGAGTGCTACCCTGCTACGTAAGGAAGCAGCAAGGAGCTGCGGGTTGGGAGCGGGGTGTGCCGAGGGGTGAGCTGTGCTCTGGCAGCAAGAACTTGAACATCAGCCCCACTACTTGTTGGGAGCCGCAGGCCTGGCTTTGTCTGGGGTTGCAGCCTACTGTTAAAGTGCTCCTGGATTCTGGCAGACCTGGGCTTTTCTTAGCTGGTCTCTGCTGTAAATGGCTACCTGGAGTCTGCTGCCCCTCAGTGCCAGGGACAGGCCGAGTGGCTGGGACTCTGCTGGGTTCCCTGGTAATTCCTGTGCTCGTTGAGCTCTGGCTGCAAAGCAGGTCCTTGGCAGAAGAGGAGCAGCTTTCGGCCTGCAGAGTCATCTTAGGAGCATTTGCGATCTCGGATGCCCCTGTGGTGCAGCTCACCTGCAGGGCTTGCACTTGGAGGAATTTCTCTCTGGTCCAGGAACTGAGCGCGTTCGGTCTGAGGCCACAAGAGATGGCTCCCGCCAGCCTGGCACCAGGGTCCTGATCCACGCCCCGTGGTCCCACTCCAAACCCTTTCCTTGCCAGGTATGCCATCAGCAGCTTTTAGGACCAGCCAGCAAACTGGGCATCGGTGCAGGCTGAGAGGATCCCACTGGAGAGAAGCAGGCTCATGCAGTGGGGTCGAATGCCCCGGAGCTGGGTGTTGAATGTGTTTTGGGGTTTGCTGATCTGCTGCGTGCCTGGGTCTGGGCAGAATCTGGGTCTGGGAGGAATCTGTTGTCCCAGGGAACAAATGTGTGAGACTCTGGCACGTGGCCAAGAGGTGTTGGGAAGGTGTGCTAGTCCGTCTCAACTCCCTCTTCCACAGAATTGCCTGTCTGGGGCTTCTTGGGGAGGGGATCCTGGTGCCAAGGCCAGACTGGGTACACAAGCCCATTGAACTGGGGCCAATGGGAGACTGAGATTTTTGCCTGGGTGTGCGGGGTTGCGTGAGAAGCCCTGGCCGGCGTCAACTAAGGAGCTGCTCTGAGTTGTTCTTTCGCTGCAGGGTAACAAGAAAGGACCGCTGGGCCGCTGGGACTTCGACACCCAGGAGGAGTACAGCGAATACATGAACAACAAAGAGGCTCTGCCCAAGTGAGTGCAGCCCTTGCGAAGGGTTGGGCAAGGATTCTGGGTGGGGGTGGCCGTGCTGCCCAAACCTGGCTCCTGGGGGAGCTTAAAACAAGAAAGGGGTTCCCTGGTGAGGACCCGAGGAGGAGCAGTGGGTCCTGGGCCTGGTGGCTTGTCCTTGCTCTTAGTATCACTCTTGAGGACTCCTACCCAGCCTCTGCTTTCGGGAGCCCAAGCCAGCTCTGGTGTATGGGCTCGTGGCTGGGGCAGATGTGTCCATTCCCCCTGCGGGCACTGAGTTCTGTCTCGCTCCTTCCCCAGGGCGGCCTTCCAGTATGGGATCAAGATGTCTGAGGGACGCAAAACTCGTCGCTTCAAGGAGACGAATGACAAGGCAGAGCTGGACCGGCAGTGGAAGAAGATCAGTGCGGTGAGTCCCCAGGGCTTGCGGTATTTGTCAGTTTAGGTCACGAGTTGCCAGTGTAGCCCAGGAGAACCCCCACCTAGTCCTGCCCTCGCTGTCCTCTTCGGTTCAGCCTCTGTCCTGGCAGCCAGGCACTGCTGGCGTGCGTGTGCAGCAGAGCTGGCTGTCTAGAAGCTGAATTTGCTCCTTGTGAGAGAAATCAGACAAATATTTGGGGCTTTAGGACTGCAGAGGCATTTGGAGCTGTTGCCCTGCGAGCAGTCCCCATCGGGGGCAGGGGGCTTTTTGCTCTGGGCTCTGCAGCAGATGGCCATGTCCAAAACCAGCAGCTCGAGCCATCCAAAGGGGCTTGGAGGGCACAAGGTGTGCTTAGTGGCTCCCTGTTTTCTAACTGGCAGAGCTGGGCATTCTGGCAGGGTGAGCTGGCTGTGAGTGCCCCAGTGGCATGGGATGGGCTAGGGGAAGGTGAGAAGAAATGGTCTTTGGTGGCCAAAATGGAGCAAAGGGGGAATAGGCCACGCTTCTCCAGACTTTGGGTGGCTTGTGGATGACTTCAGCTCACCTCAGCTTGCTCTGGCCTGGCTACAGCTCACCCTGGGTGTATCTTGCACCCTACAACCTCTCTGCTGCAGTTGTGGGGCAGGCAGCTACCCCAAGGGTAATGGGACTCTGTGCTTTCTCTGCAGATCATCGAGAAGAGGAAGAAGTTGGAGGCTGACGGGTTAGTAAAGTTGTCTCTGCTGTGGGCTCGGCTGCAAGGCAGCGCTGGGGCCTGGCTGTCTCCTGCCACCTCTCCCTGCCGCCTCTTAGAAGGAGAGCGGAGAACGTTTCGTCCCCTCGGGGTGCTCCTGCCCTGCCCAGCTCAGCAGAGCCTGCAGGGTGCCTCTCCCCTGGGCCATGGGTGGGTGCTGAGCAGACCCCAAGGTCGTTTTGGGGCTCTTCCTTGAGCAGATGGTTCTGCCCCATCCAGCTGGCTGCCCCGAGGAGCTGTTGGGGGGGTTGAGCTCTTCTGTGGGGGGAAACTGCAGACCTCGGTGCCGAGCTCTGACAGCAGGGGGACGGAGCTGTCTGCCCTCCATCCTCACCCCCATCCTGCCCCTCTGTCTCTTCAGGGTCGAGGTGAAACGTCCCAAGTACTGATGCCTCCAGCCTCTCCTCCTCCAGCGCCTGGAGCCCCGGCCTGCTGCTGTGCTCTCCTTGCCCCCACACCGTCCACCTTCTGCTCTGGGCCGGGCGCCCCGTGCCCACCCCAGCCCTGCGCTGGGGGCCTGGGCTGAGGGAGGCTCTGCCCTCCGGTGTTGTGATGTATAAATGGTGGAGCTGTCATAAAACCGTGTTAAATTGGTGTGAGCAGAGAGAAGGGGCCTGGGCTGGGCTCAGAGCAGCAGGGGGGCCGGGGCAACCCCTCCTCCCGCTCAGGGGGCGATTCCCAGGTATGGATTTTTATTGAGGGAGCATTTTTGGGGTGGAGGGGGCAGGCAGCCCCTGCCAAGCCCTGAATAAAATTAGCAAATAAACCTATTGGGGGGGAAACAGTCCCAGCTGAGCAATCTGCACCCTCAGCCTGTGGGGATGAAACGGGACCCGTGGGGGGGGTACAGCCCGAGGAAGGGGCTGGCGGCAGCGGGGCTGCGGTGATGGCCCCCGACAGGCGCAGGGCCAGCGGGGAGCGGGAGTGGCCCCACTGGGCAAGGACGGGGTCGCTGCTGGTGGCCCCC
>NW_009258488.1:82483-82852 GCF_000687185.1 Egretta garzetta | reverse complement strand
CCCTGGGCGTTGTCAACGTGAAGGGGCGGCGCTTTGACCTGCTTTCGGAGCCGCAGAACGGGGACCTGACATCTGTCGTGCTGCTGAAGGTTGGTGCTGGGCCCTGCCGCGGAGCAGGATCCTGCGGATCCCTTTCCACGCTCCGGGTTCCTTGCTCAGCCTCTGCCTTGCTGTCCTCCGTCTTGCCTAGAGAGGGAAGAAAGTGGCGTGCGGCTCCAGCGAAGGCACCATCTACCTCTTCAACTGGGACGGCTTCGGGGCCGCCAGCGACCGCTTCGCTCTGAGGGCCGAGTCCGTTGACTGCATGGTCCCCATCACGGACAGCATCGTCTGCGTGGGGTCCCTGGACGGCGTCATCAGGTCAGGGGC
>NW_009258488.1:80946-81427 GCF_000687185.1 Egretta garzetta | reverse complement strand
CTGGGGCTTGCTGTTGTATTTGGGGGTCCTGGGATGGGGGGGTGGCACGGGGTGCTGGGTCTGGGCCAAGGGGTCCGTCCCTTCCCTGAGGGCCTGCGGGGCCCCCCCTGCGCCTGCCCCGCTGCCCGGGCGGGGGTGTCAATTAGCCTTTCTTAATGAATTTCGACATCAGCTCTATTACAAATAAACCCAGTGCCTTTCAATTCCTAGCGCCTTGTGCCACGGGCTTGTGCTCACCCCAACTTCCCTGGCGCCCCTGGGCGCATCCAGGACCCTGCTGGGGACGGGGAGGGGGGACAGCGCCCTGTGCCCGGGTGTCCTGACTTGTAGCTGGCGTTGGGAGGGAACCTGGGGTTTTCTCCCCATTGCTCCGAGTTGATGAGGGTGCCCAGCGTGGCCCGGGTGCCCAGCGTGGCCATGGGCAGAGCAGCAGGCGCTGGCTGGGCCCTGCTGGGCAGGGGGGGCCATAGGCCGGGGGGGG
>NW_009258488.1:79499-80889 GCF_000687185.1 Egretta garzetta | reverse complement strand
CTTCCTGGGTGGGGGCATCTACCCCCGTGGAGTGGCCCCGGCCAGAGTCGGCGCTTGCCCCCACGGCCGTGGCACGCCACCTTTAAGCAGTGCCCTGGGCTGAGGAGCCAGATGTGCCCAGCGGTTGGGCACAGGTAAGCGGGGCTCTGGGAGCAGCACAGGGGTCACCGCCAGCACCCAGCCCTCCTGCCAGGAGCCGGACCCTGCCCTCTCCCCTCACAGCCCAGCCCTGGGTGGCATTGACCTTGACCCAGCAAGGGCCGGGTGGTTGACCCATATGGAAAAGAGCAACAGTGCTGGCGTGAGCAGCGAGAGCATCCAGCAGCTCTTCCTTGGCAACACCGAGCCCAACCTGCCCCCCTGCAAGGCAGGGACCCTGGGAGTTCTTGGGGTAGGGGGTGGCAGAGGGGTAGCCCATGCATCTCGCTGGCAGCCAAAAGGTAGCTAGGAGCAGGAGCAAGGGGTGTGTGGAGCTGCAGTGTTCCCACGCCATCTCATGCCCTCCCCCTCCTGCCGAGGTCCTGGCCAAAGGGATGGCCACCTCTGACCTGAAGACCCCTGACTGCGTCCTCCCTGGTGGCCATGAGACACCCGAGAGGCAAAAGCCCACTGAAACCCTCAGCATCGTCTACATGCACTGGTTGCCCAAAACCCAACGCGTGGTCCTCGGGGCTTTCCTCCAAGCCAGTCTGTGCTCCTGGGAGATGCAGCTGAGGGTCCCACACACCGCCCTCGCCCAGGCTGCTGTCGCGTTCCTGGCTTGGAGGATCAGCAGCACCAGCTCCATCAGTGTCGCGGGTGAGGTGACCGGGGCCAACATGGAGGAAGCAGCCCGTGCCATCAGCATGGACCAGCACATCACCAAACACTTCCTCGAAGACAGTGTGGGTGTCCCCTCCGGATCCAACGTGCTGCACTGGGGCTGTCCCTGCTGCTGTCCCAGGAAGGTCCCTGGGTCCACACCAGCATCCAGGCTGGGCCACCATTTAGCCTGGTGGGACAGATCTACCTGGCAACTGGCTTGTCCCCTATCATCTCTGGTGGCCCCAGGGTTGTTCCAGCTTGTCACCTGCCTCTGGGTGCTGGGGGTGGAGGGGGGGCTTACAGTGTCACTGTCCCTAACGGAACTTTGGTGTCCCCAGCTGGCACTGCAGCTGCGGTGGTCTCCCAGAAAAGGTCTGGGGGGGCAGCTGGTTCCAGAAAGACGTCCTCAACCTGAGCTGTCTCTGAGGCTCTCAACCCACCGGAGGTGGCTCAGCACTGGCAGCTCAGGTCCTGGCCCAACCTTGCTGCCACACCTCCTGCCAGGAGCTCAACGGGTGCCAGTGCCACCGCTTTGCTGCCCACATCGTTGCCTCTCCCTTCAACTCCGTCACGGCCAAGAAACTCG
>NW_009258488.1:74929-77875 GCF_000687185.1 Egretta garzetta | reverse complement strand
AGTGTCGCGGGGGAGGTGACCGGGGCCAACATGGAGGAAGCAGCCCGTGCCATCAGCATGGACCAGCACATCACCAAACACTTCCTCGAAGACAGTGTGGGTGTCCCCTCCGGATCCAACGTGCTGCACTGGGGCTGTCCCTGCTGCTGTCCCAGGAAGGTCCCTGGGTCCACACCAGCATCCAGGCTGGGCCACCATTTAGCCTGGTGGGACAGTTCGACCTGGCAACTGGCTTGTCCCCTATCATCTCTGGTGGCCCCAGGGTTGTTCCAGCTTGTCACCTGCCTCTGGGTGCTGGGGGTGGAGGGGGGGCTTACAGTGTCACTGTCCCTAACGGAACTTTGGTGTCCCCAGCTGGCACTGCAGCTGCGGTGGTCTCCCAGAAAAGGTCTGGGGGGGCAGCTGGTTCCAGAAAGACGTCCTCAACCTGAGCTGTCTCTGAGGCTCTCAACCCACCGGAGGTGGCTCAGCGCTGGCAGCTCAGGTCCTGGCCCAACCTTGCTGCCACACCTCCTGCCAGGAGCTCAACGGGTGCCAGTGCCACCGCTTTGCTGCCCGCATCGTTGCCTCTCCCTTCAACTCCGTCACAGCCAAGAAACTCGTGCTGTTGGGCTTTGCCTTGCAAATGGGCATGGGGGAACACAAGGTACTGGCTGGGGAGGAACAGCCAAGCTGGTGCAGCTGATGAGCAGCCTGATCTCTGCAGCCCCACGAGGATTTATTTACATGCTGGTCCCCAGTGCAGCTCAACTTTTCCTCTTAGCCCAGGGAGTCATCCAGCAGCCCCCATCAGCAAGTCCCAGATGGATGAAGGTGACAACCCACACACTTATGGTCTCAGGGTGCAGAATGAGCAGATCGTCCAGGCCACGTCCCACTCCATCACCGCAGCTGAGGGGTAAGGCCAGTGCATGCCTGGGGTGGCCAGGACCACAAGCCACCGGTACTGCCCAGCGTTGAGGCTCGGAGCAGGTCCTCAGTGCCATCCCAGGCCTAGCAGTTGTGTCCTGGGGAGCAGCACCCCGCCGTGACTGTGCCAGCAAGTGCCTGGTCTCCATTGCCCACCCATGCTGCTCCTGGAAGGACAGCTTGGACTTGGTGTTGGCATTGCAAATCTGCTGGATACTCTCCTCGTGAGCTCTTGCTCAGCCTGGTCTGCCTTGCCTCAGGACACCCCCCTGCCCCCCCAAACTTATGGCAACAGCCACGCTGTTGTCTTCCGCACTGGTACATCTGCACATCAACATCTTCAAGGTAAGCTGCTCCAGTCTTGGCCACAGTAGCAGGAAGGTCCCCTGGGGGCTAATCCTTTCAGACATCAGCTCTGCCCGTTTCTGCTGCCCCATGGGGCTGCTTGTTCCTCACCCTTTGGTTCTGATCTGTCCTGTGGAGTCTCTACCTCCACAATCCCCTCCACCCAGGTGGCCACTGGGATTGCCCATCAGCAGAGCCCCTTGGCCCCTGCACTCCTGGGCTGCTCTCAGCCCTGGTTCTCACCCTCAGAAGCTCCTCTTGGGGGTTCTTTCAGGAGCTGGACTATGAGGGAATCTACTGGACCATGCTGGTGCCCACAGGCTCTTGGTGGCTTGTGCTCCAGGTGGAGACCATCAGCAGGAGGATCAGGCAGCACTGCCCCTTCACCAGTGCCACGGCCCAGCAGGACGCTCAGGCTCCTCCTGTGAAGAAGATGAAGCAATGACATTTCTGTAGCTACATCTTAAGATGGCCATGAAGATGTGGTGTATCCGTACGCGGTGGGTGTTGCTGACCATGGATGCAGATGGGTGGGCTTCCCAGGGAGGGGGATTCCCTCGGTCCAGTGTGCTCACCGAGGCTGGGCTCAAGTCTCTCATTCCAGACTGTCCTAATAAAAAGACTTTGCTGCTTTGGGAGCTGGGGCAACCCTTCTTCCAGCCCTGCTCCTGGGCGATCGCAAACTTCCATGTCATCCTGAGCAATACCAAGGCTGGGACGCATCCTCAGGGCCAGCATAGCCCCTGAGGCCTTTGGAGTGCCCCAAATGGCACCTCTGGGTGGCATGGAATTGTCCATGGAGGTCCCAGAGGAGGGTGTCACAAGGAAAGGCACATTGAAGCCCCTGCAGTGCAACAAGAAATGCTCTGAAGACACCAAAATTCACTAGGAGGCTCTTGCGGGTGCACAGAGCTGGTGAGGGTCTTGATGTACCTCAGAAGGGACATGCAGACCTCTGGGGAGTACATAAAGGCACCTGGCAGCACGTGAGGGTGCACCAAAAGGCTCTTGGGAGTATCCTCATGGAGATCTCCAAAAGGAATAAGGATGACCCTCTGGTGCTGCCAAAGGAACGTGATGGGTCCAGATGCACTGGTAGAGCTCTAAGAAGCAGAGATCATCATGCAGGGCCATTCAAGGTGCACCAAATGGACTTGGGAGGTCCAGAGGCCACAGCCCAAAGCTCTGGGAGGCCTTTGGAGCACCAAAAAAGGCACCGGTTCATCAGTGCTGAGCACAGAACGGACACTGGAGGACACCTGTGAGGCACCTGGGCAGCACAGAAAGGCACATGGAGTCCCCTCGAGTGCACCAGAAGGCATTCGGGACCACAGCGAGCACAGAAAGGACCTTGGCAGCCACCTGGGTCCTTGGCACAGAAGAGACTAGCAGAGCTCTGTACTCAGAGGCACCCAGGTGTGCCCTGAAAGGCACTTGGAAGCCCCCACTGCTCATCGGAAACCACTTTTAGGCCACCGGGCACGCTGAGAAGCACTTGGAGACCCTGGAGAAGAGCATGAAGGTACTATGCTGTCCTAGAGGTGCACTCAAAGACCACTGGGGGCTCACCAAGAGGTGCCCCGAGGAGCCTGGGGCATGCTGGGCCATCAGAAAAGTCCCCAGTGAGAAGCCGGGGACACAAAGCTCCGGGTGGCAGAGGCTGGTGCCTTCCCCGGGAACAAAACGTGTCTA
>NW_009258488.1:72658-74550 GCF_000687185.1 Egretta garzetta | reverse complement strand
GCGGCCAGCCTCTCCAAGGACCTGCTGCTTCTCCCAAACCCTGCACTGGGCCCCTCCACTGCAGCAGAGCAACCCAAAACAACTGAAAAGAAAAGAAGCCCAACTGGGCAGGTAAACCTACATCCCCCAAAACCAGAACCATCCCCGAGGGCCAGCCAGGGACAGGGCAGCTGTCCTGGACCAGGCCAGCAGCCCCATCCTCCAGAGCTGGCTCTCAAAACAAACCCAAACAAACTCAAAGCAAAACTGGAACAGGAGCAGGTCCCCAGCGGGCCTCCCACGCCGCTCCTGCGGCCAGCGGCACCAAGGCCGGCGGCTTAGCTTCATCTCGCGGTTCGGGCAGAAGGGCTGCCTACGTCAGCTGGCGTCCTGCAGCACAGAGGAAAGCATCAGGCTCTGTGCGGTGCTGCGGGGAGCAGCACCCCAAAACCCCCTCCCCTTGTGTCCTCCGCTTCCAACCAGGAATCCCAGCCGGAGCTCAGAGCCACTGGGGTCCCATCTGGCGGGGACGGGGTGGGGTGACAGCGTTTCAGCCCTGCCTGCCAGGCTGGGTCCCCCCACGCAGTAGAAGCACCCCAGCTCCACGGAGACGCTCCAAGACTTGGGGAAAGGCAGGGGGGCGGCACCAAGGCCATGCAAGGACTCACCTAGCATCTGCAGAACCTGCAGCGCCACGGCAAGCTTCGCCTCCTCGTGCCCGCTCCTGCCTGGGCCGGCCGGCCGGACCCACGTGAACCCACTGAAGGGCACAGGGCACCCTGGGATCACCACCCAGCACCAGAACCGCAGCCACCCGTTGGGGTTTGCCTGGACGCACTTGGTGAGGAACAAGGGGGTCCCCAGGCACTGCCTCTGGCACAGGGTGTTCAGGCGGTCCAGCGCGTTGCGCAGCACCGGAGCCAGGGGCGCCTGCTTCGGGACGCCCAGGCACTTGCCCCCTTGCACCCGGCTGGACGATGGCTTCTCCTCGCACAGCTGCAGTTTCTGCTTCAGGTCGGGGTTCAGCCAGTCCACCCTCACCTCCACCCCGCTGAGCCTCACGTTCCCTAGGAGAGACCGGCAGCAGCGGGCAGGAGATGCTCACGCACCAGCCCTCGAGCCTCACCCCACCCCATCCCGTCCCATCCCCCAGGATCGGGCACAGCGACCCCCGTGGGTGGTTTGGGACTGACCCACAGGGGACCCATGAGCTGCACAGGATCCTCTCCCCTGCCTCCACGAGCCCTTGCAGCCGCAGGGCAGCTGCCTCTCCATCTCCCTGTGCTAGCAGGGTGGGCTAGGGGCTGCAAAGCTCAGGGGATTTTAGGGGCAGCCTGCCTCTAGGGGCAGGGGCAAAGACGTCAAAGCCAAACGCTTCTCAGCTGGGGCAGAAACGGGTACAAATCAGGACTTCGGAGGTTCCAGCTGGATGTCTGGGAAATGTGTCCCATCGGAGGGCAGTGCAATCACGGGACGGGGCACTGAGGGGTGGGGCAGCTCCATCGAGAAGGTTTAATAACCTGGTCAAAGCTCTGGATGCCCTGGACTGGTACTGGTGACGCTCCTGCTCTGAGCAGGCAGCTGCCTGAAGTCCTCCAGCACCCCGCTTACCCCACCACCGGGCCTGCACGAGGAGAGCTGGCCCCCCACGGGACACAGGGAGAGAACAAGGGATGTCTCAAGGCTGAAGTCACCTCGCACCCCAGTCTGGAGAAGCGATCAGTCCTTCCTTAGAGGCCCCGACCAGCCCGAGAGGCCTCCCGCAGCACCCCGGCCTCCCGCTTACCTTCCATCAGGGTCTTCTTGGCCATGGCAGCAGCCTGGTGCGAGCTGTATTTCAGCACAGCCAGCTGGGCCTGCTTCTGGCTGGGGCTGGGGTACAGGGTGATGCTGCGGACCCCCTCCGTGGCCCG
>NW_009258488.1:71319-72367 GCF_000687185.1 Egretta garzetta | reverse complement strand
GCCGGCCGGCGGGGGGCCGCCCACCCAGGCTGCAGGCACACAGCGACATGGTGCACGTGGGTGAGACCCACCTCGCCCTCGTGCCCGCCAGGGACCCTCCTGAGATGCTCTTTGCACGTACCTGGGGGGGGTGCCCCGTAGCGCCTCTGCCCGTTGATCTGCACCAGTTCGATGCCGGTTTCTTTTGCCCAGGCAAGCAGGGCCACCTTGTTGGCCTGGTTGATACTGTTGGTCCATGTCTGAGGAGGGAGAAGATGTTGGCGCTTGTCTGGGCAAAGAGTTTCCAACCTCCCAGCTGGGGGTATCCCAACCCCAGGAAGCAACCGCAAGGCCCAGCACCGGCCGGCATGCACAGGCCAGACCCCTCTGCCCTCCAGGAATCGGGAGGACCCTCTCAACATTGCACACCCAAAGGGACTACCCTGCCCACTGTCCAAGCTTGCTCCACATAACCAAGTCCAGCAACTTTGGTAGAGCACAAGAGCACAAACAGTTCCCCTATGGATGCCTGCGAGGGTTTGAAAGCACCTGGCTGGTGCTGCAAGAGGGGGCTGGAGCACAGAGCCAAGGGGACCCATCACATCACGAGATCCCAGCAGGCTGGGACCCCAGGGCAGCCAACCACCCTCCACCAGCATCTCCTCAGGCTTCTGAGGACATCAGTGTCTGGAGACACCATCCATGTGGCAACACCATCAGGTTTTAGCTCATTAAGTACCGCAAAGTCTCATTAGGGCCTCCAAAACTACACGCTGCGGGGGATTAACCCCAGCTCAGGCTCAAAAGCAGCTGGGCTGCACCTTCAGCTGGTGCATCTCATCTCATCTCATCTCCAGGTGCATCTCCAGCTGGTGGCACATTTCTGCCTCCCAGGGAGGTCATCTCTCCTGGAGACCAGGAAACACCTTCGGATGATGCTGGGGTCCCGCACAGGGCAAACCTCCGCTGAGAGGGGGCAGAAAGCCCCGCCACCCCCACCACGAAGCTCCCAGGGCCGGGTCCCGGCACAGGGCACCTCCTTCCCCCGGTTCGGGGGGTGCCAGGGCTC
>NW_009258488.1:67921-70776 GCF_000687185.1 Egretta garzetta | reverse complement strand
ACAGTCGTCCAGTGGCATTTGGAAACCAGGCAAGCAGCTCCCCGCCGCCCCGGGGGGGGAAAGCAGGGATAGGAGTCAGCGAGTGGGAGAGACACAGATTTATTATGTTTCCGGGAGCAGCGCCTTCACATCTGGCTTGGGATAAGGTCACCTCCCTCGCAGCCAGCGCAGAGACGGGCGGGATCTTTATTCAAAGCGACGGGAACAAGAAGCTGCAGCCAAGACCCCGGGGGCCCTGGTGACAGCGCGGGGCTCCACGTGTCACCGCAGCGAGGGCAGGCGGGAGGCCGGCGTTTGCCAGAGCCTCTTGCAAAACATCTTTCCAGCGACATGGTGGAGGGCCAGGGCACGGCCCAGGAGTCGGTACAGCCTCTCTGCTCCCACCGGGAAAGGGAGGGGACGAGACAAGAATAAATACAGCTTTCAAAGGCGAGCCCGCACCCGCTGCTGCGTGGCCTGGCGAAGGCATTTACAGGAGGAAATCTGTCAGCCAGAATCCAACGACCGAGTAGACATCTCCAGAAGGGGTTCAAGGCTGGCTGGTTCGCATCCTGATCTCCTCAACCAGGTTCTCCCTGCGAACGTTGACCTACACGGGGGGAGCACAAAGTTGCTTCAATACAGCACGAGCATCGTGATGTATCGTGACCTCCCCCGGTCCTAGAGGGTCTGTCCCCACCACGTTCGTGGCCCCGTGTCTCAGATCACTCTGTGGTGCTGTCACCAGTCCCCCAACGGGGATCAAGCAGGCTGCAGCACACACGGAGCTGAAGCTGGGAGAGCAAGCACCTGCCTGCAACCCTGCCGAGCCTTCTCCTGCCCAACGATCCCAACAGCAGTGCTCCTACCCCTCTCTCCTACTGGTTCCAAAGCCAAGACCAGTACACAGATCAGCACTGGTCCCACTCATTCCAAGAGGGCACCTCCAGGACCTTCAGCAATGGTCCTGTGCCCTGGATGGAAAGCCCACTGAATCACCCCTCCATGTTGCAGGCTCCTGAACTGAGGAATCGCTGGGAGTTCAAGGAGGCCACAAGATGGGAAACTCTCCAGAGCTGGAGACAACAGTACTCCATGGCTCCAGGAAAATGCACGGGGCAAGGAACTGGAACATGAGGTGTTACAGAAGTCCCTGGAGAGACCACTGCTTGCAAAGATCTAATGAGGAAGCCAATATATAAAATCCTGAGATCCCGGCTTGGTGGCAAACTGACACCAGGGCACGTGCTCCACAGCAAGTTAAGAGGGGCTGAGGACACTCGCCTCACCCAGTCTCCAAGAGTGCACCCCCAAGGCCACCACCATCAGCCCACAGGCTTCACCTCGAGTCTGCCAGCCGTGGCTTGTGCCCCTCTGCCTGCTGCGTGGGGAGCCTTCCCCTCGACGCACCGTCTGCGTAAGCAGCTTTGCTAAGCCTTGGAGGCTTCTCACATCAGGTGGACATGCCTTACTCCTCTGATCTCCCCTGTGGGCACTACACTCAACATGGGGGCCGGCAAAGCCACCGTGCCATGTACAACCCAAAGGCATCGCTGCAGAGCAGGGTACAGGCGGGTGTGGAGGGCTGGCCCGAGCTGGGAAGGGTCACATAGCCACCCCCCTCACGCCAAGCTACCACGGGCCTCACCTCCTCCCTGGTTGCCACGACCCGCAGCTTGACGACTCCATCCTTGAGCTCCTGCTCACCCACAATGGCAACAAGAGGGATGCCCGTGTCCTCGCAGTACTGCAGCTGATTCAGCAGCTTGGGGTTCTTCTTGTACAGCACTTCTGCCTGGAAGAGAACCAGAGCACACCACCATGATCAGCACTGGCCTGTTTCTCTGTACCTCCTCAACCAGGCATCGCTGGGCCAGTCTGCTAATTGCTGTCGGGTGGTGTGGGAGACGATGGGCTAATGGAGAAAGCTGGGCGTTACAGCTAACAAGTAATGCAAACACAGCTCAAAGGTACTCAAAGGACACTGCTTATCCTGGGAAAGCACCAGGTCATTCGCTCTAGTCCATGTCAGAGCCAGGCTGAGACCTGCGGTGTCCCTACATGGTCAGGAGCCCAACAGAGCACCCAGGCATTCTCCTTCCCTCAGCCATCGAGGGAGCCTGCCCGCCGCAGGCAGGGAGCAGGGCCCTGACACACAGCCTGCCTTCGGAAAACAGCCCAGGCTCCTCCCTGGCCCTGCTCTCCCCTCCTTGCAAGGCTCCACAGTTTTCCTTTTTGTTGGAAGCAGCATGGTATCCCTGCTGCCACACAGTGGGGGATGGAGTGTTGCTTGCTTTGGGAATCTGTCCCAAGAAAACAGACCCAGAGCAGCCCCTGCAGCATTAAAGGGCTAACAGAGTCCTGCTGCCCAGCCCTTCCTGGAGACCACCTCATTCAGGACACCAAGCAGAGGCAGGCTCCCCACCTTCTCCCTGATTCATTCTTCCCAAAGCAAAGCCAGATCTGCTCCATTCCTGGCACCGAGAGTGGACCAGGCAGCTCCTGGCTTTGCCATCACTTGGCCATACCTTGATTCCAGCATCCCACAGCTCAGAGATGAGTTTCAGGCGCTCTTCAAGGAGCTTCTTTTGGGCAGAGGCCACCAGCACCTGTGTCTCTGTTGTCCTGATCTTTTCCTCAGAGGCCTAGAGAGGGGAGAAGACTCAAAAGATGCCATGGACGTACAGAAATATCTGAGACCCCATGAGCAGGACGGGTCACCACCCCAGGCCCATCAATTTAGCAGTGAAGAGGATCAGGCTCAGTGGGATGAACACCATTGGGGAACAGCTTGGGGAAGAGTGGCTGGAAAACTGCCCAGCAGAAAAGGACCTGGGGGGGCTGGTCGACAGGCAGCTGAATATGAACCAGCAGGG
>NW_009258488.1:66137-67860 GCF_000687185.1 Egretta garzetta | reverse complement strand
GAGGGTGACGAGAAAAGGGGAGCGGAGCGGGGGAGGGGTCTGGAGCCCCAGGCTGCTGGGGAGCAGCTGGGGGGACCTGGGGGGGTTCAGCCTGGAGCAGAGGAGGCTGAGGGGAGCCCTCATCGCTCCCTACAACTGCCTGAGAGGAGGGGGGAGCCGGGGGGAGTCGGGCTCTGCTCCCAGGGAAGAGGTGATGGGATGAGGGGAAACGGCCTCAAGTTGTGCCAGGGCAGGGTGAGGTTGGCCACGGGGAACAATTTCTTCCCCAAAGGGCTGTCAGGGGCTGGAGGGGCATCGAGTCCCCACCCTGGGGGGATTTAAAAGCCAGGTAGACATGGTGCTGAGGGCCAGGGTTTAGTGGTGGGATGGCAGGGGTAGGGGAACGGTTGGACTTGATGATCTTAAAGGGCTTTTCCAACCCAAACAATTCTATGATCTCAGGAGAGTCAGGGAGGCCCCACAGACTCCATCCCAGAGCAGAATCTCATCTACGGTTGTTCCATGATGGGGGCTTAGCACAGCCTCCCTCCTGCACTGCAGATGCGCACAGACTGGTGGATGTGCTCAGAATGAGCAATTTCCCTGCCAGCTTCTGCCTAGCGACTGTTCCTCCACACCCAAAGGCCTCCCAGAGATCTGCTCCAAGCAGCTCAGGAGCAGCGAGCCCAGCAGAAGCTGGACAGAGGCAGCTGCCTCCTCCACAGCTGCGCTGGTAACTATGGGTTAGATTAACCAGCAGCAAGCTGAGATGCTCCAGTACTGTCAGGAGCCACCTGCTCCCGTGGCAGATGCTGGATACTCAAAGTGGCATTTTCCTGCTGCTGCTTTTGCTGAAGGGTGAAGCCTTTAAAAGGTCACCTGCCTAGGAACAACCCTATCCAGGACTGGAGGTGGTGGGGGGGAAGAATAAATCAAGTTTCTGCTTAGAAATCCCAGTTGTGTCTGGCTGCCAAGAGAGAACTTCCCACAACAGGCCTCTGGGGGAGGGACATGTGCAGCACTGTTTTGGGAGCCCACAAAAACCTATTTAACACCCACTGATTGGGACGAAGGACAACACGTTGGTACAGTAACTCTGAGGAGGGGGAAACAGGAAAAAGGTGGCTGGGAAACCCCCAGAGGCACCACGCTCCCTGCCCTGGGACATCCGATCCCGTTCTGGTCTCTGTAGTGCCTCGGGCACGACGAGTAGATGTGCAAGGCTGCCGTCTCCCTGCCAGCCTTGCCGAGCAGTGCTGCCTCGCCAAGGAGGACGCGGGTTCACACGGATGCCTAATGCAGGGGGGATCACTAAGGCACCTGACCTGGGTACATGGTACTGCTGAGGACTAAAGTGCCCTGTCCAGCTGCGGCTGAACCAGCCACGCCTGAGGGCTGCTGGAAGAGGGGTCTTGCCTCCAGTGGCAGCCCCAGAGATCATCTTCCAAGCCAGAGAAAATTGGAGATTATGTTCTGGTTCTGACTCCTGCTGCACAGCACAATAGAGGCCTGGCTGGCTTCTCCATCAAAGACAGCAGCAAGGAAGACACTTCAAGGACTGGGGGTTCATGGGGAAAATCTAAATGCTTGCTCTTTTTCCATGCTTAGTTGAGCACCTGCAGCACCTACCTCCAATCTCTGCTCTAGGATGGAGAAGATCCGCTCGATCCCGATGCTGACCCCCACGCAGGGCACCTTCCGTCCCTTGGGATCAAACATCCCCACCAGCCCGTCGTAGCGACCG
>NW_009258488.1:55567-65856 GCF_000687185.1 Egretta garzetta | reverse complement strand
CTCCATCACTGGCCCCAGAAGAACCCCACGGTGCTCACCACGAAGCTGGACGTACTCCCCGATGTGATCTGCAGCCTCGGGAGAGAGCCCCTTCTCTCCTACCATCTCGCTCCTCACTTCTTCCCACGGCATCTGCAAGGGGAAAGAAGAACATCAGCCACTGCTCCAGGGACATGGTCTCTCCTGGGGATGGGTCTCTGGTGGTCCTGCCCAACAGAGATGAACAGACATATCTGCCCCCAGCAGACCTTTACACGGCAGAACCCCATCAGCGCCAGCGTGGTTAAGAGGTGCATGAGAGAATCAGCAGATCAAACGCTCTTGGAGCACGGTCATATGGCCTTAACTCCATTCCTTGTATACCCAACCCTGCGGCCAGCAAAGCCGTCCAAAAACTTGGGAGCTCCAGGACCAGTGCTTTGGTTTTGATTTCTGACCAGAATCAAACATCGGTACTGTAAAAGCACTGAGTCTGAGAGGTGTTTTGCTGCTGTGGTTTCCCTGGTTAGGTACTTAGTCACAAACACCAGTCAAGGAAGTGTTGCTGATCATGCCTACAGCCGGGAAAGGTGGGAGGAGATGGCTGGGTGATGCAAAAACCCAATGAAAGAAGAATACACTGCAGTTTTCCCCACTGACCAAGGGGTCAAAGGGAACCAAGAGTGTTGATCACATCCAGCTGCACTGAGATAAATCACAGCATATGAAACCAAGGAAATTATTCCATTCTAAAAAAGCCCAAACCTCCCTTCCTATTGCTTCTCCACACATCTGCAACCCCAAAACCTACACTTTGGTCATGCCTTTGCAATAGATCACACTGCTAACGGGACTTAAAGTGAGCCTGCCTCTAGTTGATTCCATTCAATCATCAGACGAGGCCTCCAGAGGAAAACGCAGTTCATCCTTCAACAAAGCAAGGCGAACACACGAGAGAAGATACGTGGCCACTTTATATAATGGGGTTTCACGGGAAGGTTAGGAGCACTTCTTTAAGCAGTCAGCCCACAGTGTCCCCCACATGACTCCAAACACCCCAGAAAGTCACCTCCAAATTCTACTTCGGAACCCAAACCAAGAAAACTGAGTTTTTGGATTGCACCTCATTTTAAGGTTCCTCTTCCTCAGATGTTAGTGGAGGATTGCGCACACATTTATGGACCGATCTGCAGCATCTTTATACCTGACTAGGGCCTACGGTCAAGACAATCAGCTGCAAATAAGGAATTGTACCTACACTGGCACCTTTCCCTCCTCCCCAAGGGGCCTGAATCCCATAGAGACCGTCACAACAGCCAATGCTCTGGAGGCAGCTCGCTGAGCACAAACCTGCGGGTACCTCCTGCCTTGTGTCCTACAGGAGCAGCTGTACCCAGAGGGGGCTGTTCTGCGTCACACCAAACCTCAGTAAGCCATACAAGCACCCATGTCTACACACAGCATGTTGTATAAAAGTACCTGTGCTACATGCCCAAATCAACAGAGGCGTGAATGAAGCAACCAGGAGACGCGGGATGAGCTACCACCGTCTCACAGCACTGGGAAGAGAGATTACGGCACTGAGCACCACATTGTCCCGGTGACCGTGTCCACCCTGCTAGAATGCGGCACAGTCCAGGCCAGGCCCAAGGAGCCCTGTTCCTAGCAAGACATATTGCACTGATGGCAGCCACAGATGAGTGTGAAGAGATGCTGTGGGGGCACACAGTACACCACCAAACAGACCAGCCTTCCCCTGCTGGTTCCCCAGCTGCTGAGGTTATTTTTGAGACCTGTGTTTCTGATCTCTTACTCCTTCTCACGCCAAATCCTTTTCTCTACTTCCAGGTAAAATAGAGAAACCTCATCCATACATGCCCACCTCGCTTCTCTTTGCTGCCTCCCTGCTTCTCCTCACCACCTCCTGAGGGTCCCACAAACAGCCAGAGGTGGAGGAGGTCCCACACACTGCTCAGCGGTGCCCTGATCATGCTGAAACAGCCTGGCCAGCAACACGCACACGCTGCAGACTCCGTGTCCTCGGCAGGGGTGCTAGACATCACATCGCCAATCAAGAACAGCACCAGCTTGCAGGATGGTATTTATGAACCGGGTCCTGGATAACACAACCACTGTGGCAGCCTACTTCCCTGTGGATTTCCACTGAACTCGGCCCTGTCACCTGCAACCTAACTGCCTCACAGACTGTGATTACAGACTGTTGCTTACGATTGCACTTCTCTATTCCTGCACTGCCACAGAGATTTACCATTTATGTCATACTCACCTTGCAACTGAGATCGGACGTTTTAGTAAAGGTTGGAGCAGATTATCTTTCGAGATCCCTTCCAATCTGGCCGTTCTATGATTCCAGGACATGACTGTGATTCCTCACACCACCCGACTGCACCAGATGCATTTGAAAAGGCTTTTCAATGCCCTGGCCCAGTCTGGGGGCAGGTTTTCATGATCCTGGTTCATAAGCACCAGCACATTAAGAAGGTTAAGGTTTGGGATGTTGAACCTCCCATGTGAAAAGCGTTTTTCCCTCCCTCCTTTCCATTTGTGAGGACCTCGTGGGGTACTGGAGAAGAAAGCATAGGATCCAGTTATCCCATGTGACTGCTGCGCCCTGCATGCCTCCCCTCCAGAGAAAGGGGGGGGAACAAGAACAACTCCAAGTTTATCAGCATTTTCCAGCCAGTTCTCATGGACCATGGTAAGAGCAGCCCAGGGGGACAGAGACTCACTGAAACTCCAGCAGCGGCAGTTGCAGCGCAGGGCTCCAGCCCATACCTTATCCAGTTTGTCAACGCTGGAGCAGATCGTTCGGAACTTGCTGTCTGAGACACCACAAACTGCAAACATCCCGTCAAGGATGCGCCGATCGTTGACCTGGGGAGAGGGAGCAAGTCATTATGAACTCAGACAGATGCTTCAGCTGTGTCCAGCTTCTCTCTGGTTTTGAGCACGGAAGAGAAACTAGCAGATGGCTGCCAAGGTATTTGCTGTTTGCAGTTTCTGTCTCCTTCCCATTCCTGGGGAGCTGAGCTGCCTCTCTGACTACAGCAAACCAACTAGCACAACTGACTCCTACCAAGCCTGGTAGAGCTATCACATTCTCCTTCTAGAGCTGCAGACACTCCACTCGCTCAACAGGAGAAAAACCAGTGGGGCCTATGAGCCCTCTCATGTGGACACGTAAAAACAGCTCAGGAACAGGCCATGGACTAAGGAGATGAGTGTTACCCTGCTCTCTCCGTGTAACAAAGGGATATCTGATTATGTTAAAACCTTGCTAAGTCATTCTTTTTAATATAATACAGTGAATTCCATTGTTTAATTACGCTCTGCAATAGTAGGTAATGAAGGCCAAAGGCTCAGCTGGATTCAACATTTCCATGGGTAGTAAGAACATTTACAATTAAATCAGACAGAAACAAAGACTGCTTGGGAGTTTGTAATCCTCCAGCATCAACATGAAGCAGACAGTGGCTCGTGGAAGACACGAATAACCGCAGGCAGGTTATTCTGCTGTTCCCCGTTGCAGGGGTGACTTTGCATCCTCCTTTCACCACTGCCCAAACACACAGTGGCTGGACAGGCAGTTCCCGTGCACAGCTCTTCAGCTCATCCCAGACAGGTTCAAGGGCAGGTAACTGCCCCCCTACCCCGTGGGGGTCGCACATAGGAGCGCAACACCCAGCTCGCACTGCTCACCTCCCCTGCAGAGCCCAGCAACGACCCAGCTCTGGGTGCCTCTTGGAGATGCCACCACCCTCCTGCACATCAAGCACTCCTACCCATCGCCCTCCTACTGCTGTACACCCTTCCCCATCCTGCCTGACCCGTGCACCCAGCACCGTTTGCTGCCACACTGAGTTAACAGAGGTGTTTTGAAGCAAATAGCAAGCTCAACCTACAGTAGGGCACGGCCCTTCTTCTGGAAGAGGCCTCAGCCCCAGAAACGACTTGGTGGGAAGGCAGGAGCCTGCAGACAACACAGTGCACACACTGAGCCGATGTCCCAGCTCCTGATGCCCCCTTAGTAGGGACAAGGGCAGGGATCCTGGGCCACAGCCTGCATTCTACTGCCGGCAGCGAGTATGACAGTCACCTGGTGAGCTGGCTGCTAGACGTTTTGCAGGGGACTGTGGTTACTGCTAGAGAGAATTCTGCTAACTGCAGCCTCAGGAAACCTCCTTGCATTCCCAGCTGAAGGCAAGCCTGCTCTGAGGTCCAGCCTTTTAGGATATACACCATGAGGAGGCAGAGAGGGAGGGGTGAACTTCTGGATCAGGCCTTAGTGGGTGTTACAGTGGGAAGAGGTGCTGCTGCGCAAAACCACAGCAACAACGACTACTGCTTCCCACCGTGGTGCAGAGAAACCTGCCTGGTCTCACCTTAACGAGAAAGTCCCCGAGCTGCAGGTCACTCAGGATCTCGTGCACGATCTTCAGGCACTCGGCATCGGGAATCATTGGGTCGAACTGTCCGGCGATGTCAAAATCCTGGGGGCACAGGAAAAGGCAGTGAGCAATTCAGCATCACTGGCGTGGCTGTAGCAACACAGCTTCAACTGGTAACAGCAGATTTTTTACAAAAAGCACGAGAAATGGGATGTAAGGGAGCACTAGCCCTCGCCCATAGGATCAAGAAGGGACAGGACGTGGGTTATGACCCTCCTGCATCCAAGGCAGCAGCGCTCTCGTATCCACTGCACTGCAAAGAGTTTGTACACTGTGTCGTGGCCAGTGCAGAGTTTGTGAGAAGCCGTTCTGCTTCTCCCTGCTCTCTGCTTCTGGAGGTGTGTGACCTGCTCCCTGCCTCTGACACAGCAGTTTACCGTGTGACATACTTTGAAACAGATCCTTGAAAAACAACAAAAAGGAGACAGCAGAGCGATCATCAGCAGTAAATAAATAGAACAAAGGAACCAGGAAAGGAAGGAGAAAAATACTAATTATTTAGCATGACCTAAATGCCAAATGTTTTGCCTTGATTCTTAGGATGTTCTTTTTTTAATACACATGCCAATCAAGTTAACGATCAGGGAAGAAGACAAGAGAAGCAATCCCAACTGAGCCAAAACCAAAGTTTCAACCGCCAAGACAGAAAAAGAAATCAGAAAGCCTGAGTGGCCTCCACCAGAAATTACCAGGTGAACCAGCACACAGAACTAAAGCCCAACAGTAACAAGTTTCAATAGGCTGGTAGCCCGTGATTAGAAAGCAGCAAAGACAACATCAATGTTCAGAGAGAAATAAAACACAGAAGTAACAAGAGACCTTTTATTCAACTCCTGTTTATGAATCCCCAGATGCAAAGTCTTCAATGAGTACAAGAATAATTTTAATTAAAGTGGGTGAGTTTCAACGTGGCTTCACCAAGCTTCCAAAATAAACCAGGGCAATGGAGGACAAAAGAGATGAGATCACATCAGTTAATCCCTGACCAGCTGAGTGCAAGAAAGGCTGATGCAATCCCTCTGGAAGTTGGGCAAAGCCTGGCACAGTCAGGAAAGTGCCGCTACCACAGTACGTGGCACAGGTGAAATCTCACTGAAAAAAACCAACCAAGGGCTGGTGAATTATGTTTAAGAAAAGATGCAGAAAAAGCTACTAGGCTGAGGAAAGAAGCAAAGCATCTCCAGAGAGAGAAGGTAACAGAGCTTGATTTATGTGGCCTAAGGAGGGGAAGATTTCTCTAAGCATTTCCCAAATGTTTATCTGGGAAAGGGGAAGAATCCGTAGCAAGGGATGACAGCTACCGTTTAAAGAGCTGCACTGCCACAAGGAGAAGTAAGCTATCAGACACAAGTAAGTTTAGGCTGGATATTAGAATACTCTATCTAGCTATGCTAGGAGTGTGATCTTGGAACAGTCTTTCAGATGAGACAGCAGGCAAAGACCCCAAGTTGCTGGAAATGGGAATTCACCAAGCTGGAGCTGGAAGGTATCCACAGGGGTTGTATGATGTAACGGGAATATTCTCAAACAGGAATTTATTTGCAATACAAGGTGCTGGGGACTGTGTTACTACAGCGGAACAAAGCCATTCCTCGGGGCTACCACACTCGTCTGAGAAAGCCACAAAGGAAATTGCTTTCTTACCTGTTCTGTAATTTGGCCTCTGGGTTTTTCCCTTCCTTTGAAAGAAAGCCTGACTAAGCACGGGACAGAAGTAGCCTATGCTACGGGTGAATCACTCGCTCGCCTGCTAACACACCCAGGGGCTCAACTGTTGCCAGATTTGGGATCAGAAGGAAATTCTTCCCCCCCACCAGGCTGGCAAGCCCTGCGGGACGGAGCAAGGAGTTGCCCTCCTCTGCAGTGCGAAGCAGGCCAGATACCTGGGGGCTGTATTACAAAGTTCCCTGACACACCAGCACCCTGGGTCACAGCCATCCTCCTCATTCTCCCGCTCTCAATCTGTTTTCCACACCCACAAGGGCACGCTAAGGAGAAGACTGGTGGATCCTCCTGAGCTTTTCCATAGCCATAGGAAAGACCACTGCAGGGTAATGCAGCCTTTGGTCCTGCTACATCCCCCAAGCGCTGCCCAGCCTCCAACCTCACTCAGCAGCACCCTGGTCAATGACCAAACTCACACACTGGTAGAACTCCCTGTAGCGGCCTCTGGTCATGGCTGGGTTGTCTCGCCTGTAGACCTTAGCGATGTGGTAGCGCTTAATGTTGGTGATCTTGTTCATTGCCAAATAGCGAGCAAAGGGCACCTGAGATGGTAGGGTTAAGGATGGGAACGGGGAGGGATCACCCCACCCAGTTATCAGTCACAGGCAGTGCTGGGTCCTCACTATCTCCCCAACGCCCAGTACAGCGTGGCGCACAGCAACTGCTAAGAGATGGCTGGACTTGCTGTAGCTCCCCACAGTCTCCACAACTGTCCAAGACACAGCCCACACACGATCTCATTAAGTGTCTCTCCAGGCATCGTCCAGCACATCCTCAGGTTAGATCTCCGTCTCACGTGGGCTGTGTACTGCAGCAGCCTGGTCTGGGTCCCCTGCTGTAGGAGAAGCCCCACTCAATACCAGTCTTCCTCATCTCAACATACAAGCGTTACTTCACCGAACAGAAGCAACACACAGTAAATAACTGAGCAAAGGTTCTGCACCCACTGAACCACACTGCCAGCTCATGCTCTCCCTGTCGGTACGGGGTCAGAGCCAAGAGACTGTTCTCCCTCCTCCTCCCTGGCCCTCCAGACAGCACTGCCCCAAAAGGAGGGTGGCAAAGGTGACAGGACCCCTCAGCACCGGCTGTGGCAGGATACTGTCAGGTCGTAGCGCAGGGACAGCAGCTCTCCTCCTTGATCTTTCAGATCATAGATGAGCTTCGAGTCTTCACCGTATTTCCCTGTCAGCGTCTCCTACAACAAAAGGACACACGAACAAACAGCATCTTCAGTGACAGGGGATCAGCCCTAGAGCACACAGAAAACAAGGAGAGAAAGGGAGGACACCTAGGAGATGGAAGAAGAAAACTCAGCCCTCAACACATCACGAGCTTTCAACTGCAGGTTCCCCATCAGCTCAGCTGCCTTGCTGTGTCCTCACTCACCTTCAGCTCAAACACCGGCGTGTCAATGACTTCTGCTCCATGGCGCTTGAAGCAGGTGATGATTGCATTGAAGACTTTCTCACGAATGGCCATTTGCTTGGGGCTGTAGTCCCGCGTGCCCTGGGGCGAGATAAGGCACACACTGGGTTAGAGGCATGCAGTGGAGACAGATGCGAGAGGCACTGTGAAGAAGCCGTCATACTGCTAACAAAACCAGAAAGATCAGGTCCAGACACCAGAGAGTGTGGGAGAGGAGGTAAAAAGCAGCACCAAAACCCACTGGAAAACATCAGGACATAGCTCAGACACAATCTGCCATGGTCTGCAGAGCTAAAGCTAAGTCAGGAGTTTCACGATGCAGGAAACAAAGGAGCTAACACAGCTCCAACAGTCAGAGAGTTCAGTCAGAGCATGGCAGTTCAGCTAGGGTCTGTCCACAAGCTCTGATTCAGACCTATCAGCCAGACCCTGCAAAACGAGCCACCGCGAGAGGTGGAACCAGAGGACAGGCACGCTTTGAAGCTGTGGAACAACCAGCAGCTCTGCAATTTCCAAACACACATAGAGAGAAAACATCTTTTCAAAGTGCCACCCTGTGAGGTGCCCATCTACTGTTCATTGGGATGTGCTCCCTTTTAGTTTCCTTGCTGTTAAGAGTCACTGAATTATTTCAATAACCACCTTTAGGCTCTCAGCAACACATAAATCACTGTTAATTAACTAGACCTCCCACTTTCATTTTCTAGGGACTGGCAGTTGGGCAGGAGGAAGCAGAGAGCAGGCACTTTGTAACACCCCACCTGCACGCCACACGGCAAGGAGCAGCTTTCAGCAGTACCCTGACGTGACTGAGACAGGCTGGAAACCCAGACTGTGTTTCCCTGGCACTCACAGAGCTGCAAAATCCTCTCCACATCTTTGAACAGTGAAACACCCTTCTGATTCCCAGGCCTCGCGGCACAGTTACATTTACAAAACACACAATAAAGGGACAGGGAGACAGTTTTGAGACATTTCCTGAAGCATTGGCATTACCATAACCTGTTTTATTTGTGAGCAACATTCATAACTGTCTCCACGCCACAGCATGGAAACGCAGTTGGTCTCCAGTCAGCTGCTAGCGATGAAACGTTCAGGTCACAAAACATTTCAGCATAAATTGTATTATGGACACTATTCTTAGGGACCTGGAGACTGAAAAGCCACCCATGAAGGAAGGGTCCTTCTGCAAGAGGACACAAATGTCAGCAGCTGGCCAGACCTGCTTGGTAAATGGGACTACCCTCCCGCACAGACTAAGGCAAGCTCAAAAGCCATGAGACCTTTCTTGCTCCCCACATCTCAACGTGGACTGAACATTCCCAGCAAACAGTGCTGGGCACTCTTTGGCTGGCTTATGCTTTGCAGTTCCACCACCGCGAGCCTCGCACCAGCAGCGCTGTGCTTCACAGCACTCCAGGCTCACTCAACCTACCAGCAGCTGCATCCGCTCTGTGCAGGTTAACAAGGAACAGGACCAGCACCAGGATCCTTGATCCACGAGAGCCAATGAATGCAGGTATTAGTGGGGCAGTGCTACAAGAGCTGAGGAGACCTAACCCTAAACTCACCAGGGCAATGCAAGCCGTGACCTTACTTCAAATAGTGCAAGCCAAGCAGATACAAGACCCCTCACGCTGCACAGCTACAATAAAGCTTGACCAAAAGTGAACTTAATTTCCTGACCACACCAGCTAGCGGTTGGCTTGTTACAGAAGAGCCAGAAAGTCTTTAAGTTAGTAAGGTGTCTGGGTTGGATGCTGTCAGCGATATTTTCACCCCTCTCTCCCCTGCTGCTAAAAGCAAAACAGAAATGAGAACAAAAGACAGGCAAGTCTGTGCTGGGGTTTCGCACGCGCAGGTGCAGGGGGGTGCTGTGTGCATGCATGGGAGTAGGTCGTGCGTACAGAGAGGCAGGCGAGTGCATCTGCTAGGGGGAGTTACCTTCGGGGTCTTGAGCACAAACTTGTGTTTCCCCTCATCTCCCCCCAGCTGCGCCTTCATCTCCAGCAGTTTCGCCACCTCCTTCGCAATCTGGGGAGGGAACACGGAGGGAGCTGGGGGTAAGCCCACCTGCCAGGCCCAGCCCCCAGGCCTTCCCCAAAACCTTCAGCCCCAGCATTCCCAGTGCACCCAGACTCCTTAACCTCAATACATCAGCTGCTCCCAGTCTCCCACAGCAGCCAGAGGGGCACTCCCTGCTCCTCTCCAGTTCTCCCCATTTCTGCTACAAGCACCCCCCCAGCCTCTAGCATCCTCCTCCCAGTCCTAACACCCCCCCAGCATCCTTCTCTCCAGTCTAACACCAGTACCACCAGTTCCCACTCCCAGTCTCCCCTGCACCCTCCCCCCAGGCACCTCAGCTCCTCCAGTCTCCAGCCCGGTCCAGTACTCCCATCCTCCCCAACACCACCATCCCTAGCCCAGCACCACCCACACCAGTACTCCCAGTTCCCCACAGCACACCCCCCGCAAGCCCAGCAACCCCAAGCACACCCCAAATCACCTCAGCAGCCCTCTCTCCAGCCCAGACACCAGTACCCCCAGTTTCCCCCAAGCCTCTTTTCCCCATCCCAGCACCCTCAGTGTCCCAGTCCCCTCTTCCCAGGCCAGCTCCCCCACTCCCAGTCACACCCGTCTCCCAGCATCCCGCCCCCAGTCACACTGGTCCTCCCCCAGCACCCCACT
>NW_009258488.1:51616-55096 GCF_000687185.1 Egretta garzetta | reverse complement strand
GCAGGCTGGGGCTGGCCCCCGCGGCCCTCAGAGGGGAGGGGGGGGCCTTCCACTCCCCCCCACCACACGTCCCGAGCCTGGAGGCGTCCAACACGCCACAGATTCATCCCCGCTCCTGCTCGAGCTGCACCGCATCCATCTGTGCCCATGCCCCCGCCACCTACAGCGGATGGGAATGGCTGCACAGTCACAGGTACCACAACATTAGGAACCCACAAGCTTGACCCATCCTTCAGAGCAGTTAACCAGGTTAACCTGGTGACCGCACTGTCCCTAACTTCTAAAACCTGCTTATTCCTTTCCAAGCAGGTACCCCATGTTGACATGGCCTTAGCCCAGGCAGATGAGCCTCAGGCTAGTAGATGGTGACCAGACTTCAGTGGGAAGTGAATGGCTAAAAGGCTTCCAGTTTTACAGCAGTTCAGTCAGGCAGTTCTGGCCAGAGATGTCCTAGGGCTCCAGCCTTCTTCTGATCTCCTCAACAAGCTTTTCTCTTGGGATATCAACCTAGAAAGCAAACAGAGAGGAGGAGGTAGCAGCACTGAAACCCTGAGCAGAACACGGTTCAATCTGGCCCTAAGGACTTGCTGTTGGATACCAACACAGTTTGTGGCTGGTTTTCTGGAGCAGTCACCTGACAGATCTGTCCTACAGCTCCCCAAAGGAATAGCTTCACTGAGGGAGAACCCAGAGCCTTTCAGTAATCTCTAGATTTTGGAACCGCTTTTGAAACCTGTTGTAAAAAGGCATTCTCACCTCCTCTCTTGTTGCAACATCTCGCAGCTTGACGACTCCATCTGTCAGCTCTTGCTCTCCTACAATGGCAGCAAGGGGGATCCCCGTGTCCTCGCAGTACTGCAGCTGCTTCAGCAGTTTCGGATCCTTCTTGTACACCATCTCTGCCTAGGAGGGAAGGGAGAAGCTGAATGCATTAGTGCAAAATTTGCTCTGACGGATCTCAGAGCAAAACAGCCAGCACCAAGACTCCACAGAAAACTCTGCCTTGTTACTCCTGCAGCAAGCAGTTGCCTTTAGTTCTCTCAGCTGCCTTCTAAGGTCTCTGCCTGCTTGATCTCAGACCAGATTATGAAGAGACACACAAGTAGTGGAGTTGGTCGTGCTGTGCTGCAGGTCCCTTCAGACTCTCCCTCCCTCACCCATACCAGCGCCAAGCGCACATCCTTACTTTACCTTGATCCCTGCATCCCACAGCTCGGAGATGAGCTTCAGCCTTGCAGCAAGTAAGTGTTTCTGAGGTGTAGCCACCAGCACTTGTGTCTCAGTTGTTCGAACTTTCTCCCCAGAAGCCTGCAGAGACAGACACACTCACGGGAGCGACTGGCTCCGAGGGAATCTGCAGCTCGCAACAGAAGCTCATCTCACCTTATCTTCAGACCTCAACTTGGCTCCCCATAACAAGTATACTTAAAAGCTAACCATCGCCATTCAGTGAAGGTTGCTGAGCCAGGCTAACCTTCCAGAAGCAAAAAGAGCACACAGAGAAGACAACCTGGGCACATTTAATGAGCCCCCCAGAGAATCTGCATTGTGACACAACTTAAATCGTGTGCTGCTTTTCCCATGTGACCTTGGCCTGCCTCCCTCCCTCCCTCCCAGATGGGAAGTGGACAGCTTTCCCACGTCTCCTTTGATTCTTCAGGTACAAGCACATTGCCTCAACCTCACTTGCTGTAAATCACAAGCTCAGAGCTCAATGCAGAGTGATGAATTTCCTCACAGGCGCTCCTAGGGGGCTCATTACAGAGCGAGTGCCCCAGCTGTTACCGAATTCATCACTTCACAAGCCCCAGGACAGAAAACTTCACAGGCAAGAGCAAAGCTCAGAGCCAGGACCAGAGCTCAGGGCCCGTCTCAAACGCTTCCTCAGCATCTGCTACAGAACGCTGTCCTCAGCTTGCCCATGCCTGCATCCTGACAGGCTACAGAAAAGGGCTCTATCTTCTGACCATGGATGTGCAGGCATGAGAGGAGCCACGCTCTCCCCCAAAATTCTTTCCCCTCGAACACTGTGGAGCTGTAGAGTTCTGTCATAAACAAGAGCCGGCTGCCTAGAGCCCTCCCCACGCACCACCTGCAGCACCTACCTTCATTCTCTGCTCTAGGATGGAGAAGATCCGCTCGATCCCGATGCTGACCCCCACGCAGGGCACCTTCCGTCCCTTGGGATCAAACATCCCCACCAGCCCGTCGTAGCGACCGCCTCCCGCCACGCTCGGGTGCCCGGCCACGAGGCCGGCACCCCCTCCTGCCTCCGCACCTCCTCACCTTCCCTGCGATGCCAAACAGGGTCAGGTACTCAAACAACAGCTTCATGTCCCCCAGCCCCTCCTTGGCCAGCTTGTTCTGGGACAGCTTGGGGTCCTGGAGAAGCCGCTCGATCAGCTCCGTGCCACCTGTGGGAACCAGCCATGCCTCAGGTCTGCCGGCGCAGCAGCACCTGCAAATGCAGGCCCGGCCAGCCACGTACATGCCTTGCACCCCTCCATCACTGGCCCCAGAAGAACAAGGCCAAGGGCTCAACCCCACGGTGCTCACCACGAAGCTGGACGTACTCCCCGATGTGATCTGCAGCCTCGGGAGAGAGCCCCTTCTCTCCTACCATCTCGCTCCTCACTTCTTCCCACGGCATCTGCAAGGGGAAAGAAGAGCATCTGTTGCTGTGGGGATGTTCTCGTCACCCACAGTCTCCACCAGCCCACGTAGTCACAGCACGTGCGGGAAGACAGCAGTCAGCAATCTCACTAATGAGCCGCATCTCTCTCACAGGAATTGTTAACAGAAGCCACTGGATTTATTCTTAACCACAACCAAGAGCTCCCCAAATCCTTTACGAACACCAACGGCTTAGCTGCTGTGAACCCCTTTATGGAGAGAACAGCCATGACACTGCCCAGCCCGCGACATCCACCCCCACCACCACTGGAATCCATCTCCTCATGAGCACAACCCTTACCTTGTCCAGCTTGTCCACAGTAGAGCACGCAGTTATGAACTTGCTCTCTGGGATGCCGCAGACGGCAAACACACCATTCAAAATCCGTCGGTGATTGACCTGGGGGCGGGAGAGGCACGTTTCGCTCAGGGGAGATCCCCCCCACGCCATTTCTTCTTGCCCCCGAGGTACAGAAGCTGCAGCTGTTGGCGTTTCCTCCTGCCTTTTCACCAGTGCCTCAATCCCACAGGAAGGGAAGGCGCAGAGCTGTGAAAACCACCCCGCGCTGACCTCACCTTAATGAGAAAGTCCCCGAGCTGCAGGTCACTCAGGATCTCATGCACGATCTTCAGGCACTCGGCATCGGGAATCATCGGGTCGAACTGGCCAGCGATGTCAAAATCCTGAGGGTAGAAGAAGTGGCAGAGGTTCCTGGCACAACTGAGGTGCTTCGGCTCCGCCGGGCAGGCCCCGCAGCAGCTGAAGGCAATCCAGACGGTGAAACCCACGCCCGGCCCCGCGCCCTC
>NW_009258488.1:50368-51556 GCF_000687185.1 Egretta garzetta | reverse complement strand
AGCCCCTGGTGGTGGCGGGTTTGTCCCGCCTGTAGACCTTAGCAACGTGGTAGCGCTTCATGTTGGCGATCTTGTTCATCGCCAGATAGCGAGCAAAGGGCACCTGGGGGGCCGAGGAGTTAAGGACAGGAACGTGGAGATCCCCTGAGCTGCGGAAAGCTGCACCTCAACGCGCCCCATCCCCCTTTTGCTTTGCCAGCTCCTCCCCAACCTCTAGGGAGATCAGCCCGGGCTGATGACGAGCATGACGAACCAGGCCGAGCTCCATCAAGCAGGACAACTCCAGCTCTGCCTCCTGAACCACGGGACGTCAATGCCTCGCAAACACAGACCTTTGCTAGGTCGTTTCGCCCTCTTACGGTGCGATCAGAGAGAGGTCGACATGCGGCACAGACGCAAACGTGAGAGCTTTTTAGTGAGATGTGGAGGTGGAGAAGGCCCTGGGACAGCTGCCTGCTTTGTACCCGCAGCAAACAGCACTGCGCTGTCAGAACAACGGCTGCAGTGCCGGGACGGGCAGGACGGGAGCCAGGAGGAGGTAAAACCAGTATGGAGGAGCGCACTGGTGCACGTCCGCAGCCCGGCGGGCAGGAAGGGCCGCTTTGCTGCCGATCCTGGACCAGCTGCGGGGTGGTTTGAGGTGTGTGGGGGGGTCACGCTGATGACAACTGGACCAGCTGGGGTGTCTACTGGCCAGGAAGGGGCTTTCCATCACCCCGATGGCCCCTGGAGGTGGGGCAGGGCACGGGTGACCCAAGAAGGTGGCAGCAAGCTCGGGGGCAACGAGAGCCACGCGGGACGAGCGCAGGATACGGTGAGGTCGTAGCGCAGGGCCAGCAGTTCCCCTCCCTGGTCCTGCAGCTCGTAGATGAGCTTCGCCTCCTCCCCGTACTTCCCTGTCAGCGTCTCCTGGGGAGAGGCGAGGGGGCTGGCAGGGCGCCTCTAGGGTGCAGGGTCCCCCGGGATGGGGGGCAGAGCACGGAGCTTGGCCCCCCCTCCCCAAGCCCCACAGTTGCGCAGCCCCACAAGTGGAGAGTGTGGGGAGGGGAACGGACACGTGTGCCCCCCTGGTCCCCTTGACCTGGGGCGGAAGCGGGATCCAGGGCCCCGTTCCCCCCCAAGGGACAGCCACGGCTGTGCCCCCGCCGGGGGGGGTCCTCACCCCTGCCCCACCCCGCCCCTCGGCCC
>NW_009258488.1:49046-49359 GCF_000687185.1 Egretta garzetta | reverse complement strand
AGGGACCCTTCGTGGGGGAACGTGGCGGGGCCGGGGGGGCCCTTGTGTGCAGGGGGCCATGGGGAGGCCCCATCCCTGCTTTTCACACCGCTGTGCCCTCTGTGCGTGGGCGGTGGGAGATTTGGGGCTCCCTGAGGGGCCGCGATGCCTTCAAGGCTGGAAGGGGGGTGGACTCCACCCCGATCTTCCCTTCCTAGGGCCAGGCCTCCCCCCTGGGAGCCCCTGTTTTAACCAGGCGGCGTGAGGAGGTCCGAACCCGCCCCGACCCCGGGGGTGGGGGTGCCCGGCCACCCGCCCGCCGCCGCCCGGGCGG
>NW_009258488.1:48150-48738 GCF_000687185.1 Egretta garzetta | reverse complement strand
GATCGGATGAGCGAGGTGGATGCCATTGGTGTAACGTGACTGGAGAGCCAGCCTGGTTTAAAAACTTCCATTAAAATGCCAGTCAGCACCCCAGAGACTGTGCTTTTCTGCTTTCTTGGCCGATCTTTCCCTCGCTTAAAGCCACTTGCTGAGAAGTGAGCAGTGCTGAGAGAGGTCTCGGGGCAGGATGTCTGACCGGGAGTGAGACGGGGCCTCTGTGTTGTATTCTCAGCTGCTGGCGGTTGTGTTCGTGTTGGATCGAGCCAGTCTTGAGGCTCCTGTGTTATTTTATAGGCTTTGATGCTGACGCCGGGCAGATCATTCAGTGCCCACCTCTGGAGGGAGCAGGAGGCTATGGGGGCACCTCTGGTTTTTAATTGTTGTTACTTATTTGGGAAATACTCTCCGTCATCCAAAGCGGTTCTTAGAAAAAGATTTCAGGGCTTGCAGCCTCCACCAGACCAGTTAAGAAAAGTTCCTTTGGTTTGGATAATGTCTAGCCAAGGTCTTGTTACGCATTTGAGTTTAATTTCTTTCCCTGTGCCTGGATGAGGGAGATTGGTAAAAGAGCTGTGGAAGACTCTTTCC
>NW_009258488.1:35674-48006 GCF_000687185.1 Egretta garzetta | reverse complement strand
CCTTTTATTACAACAGGAGAGTGAAGCAGCAAGTAAATCGCCTCCTCCCCGGGCTCCCACCAGCTATGATTTGTGATAATGTGCTAGTATGCAGGAGAGCCTAGATTCTGGAAAATACCCCCAAACGTTAATTTACACTCCGTGATATTTTCTTTTCTTTTGCTCAGGGTGGTTAATAAAACCTGTTATGACATGCTTAAAGTGCTTAAGAAGCTCTGCGAATAAATGAGAATTTTTCTACGCCTCCCTAAGGCATTTTCATTCCTATCAGTAGTTGTTCGTTCCATTTGAAGGATTGCCAGGGGAGAAAACGTTAAATGACTGTGCTGCTGCTATAGCTTCAAATGGGATTTATTTCCTTTGGATTGTGATTGGATTCTTGATTTGGCTGAACGGAGAAGGCGGTGGGGTGTGGAAGGGTCCTTCTTTCCCGGAGGTGTTTTAAAATACATCTGTTGGTTTTTTTAATATGAAACTGAGAGGCTCTCACTGCCGTGCCGAGCGAAATGCAGCTTTCTAACCAAAGGAGAGTTATCTTCTCAAGAAAGTAAAGAAGCGAGTTATAAGCTGTGACCAATACCAGGTGCAGGAGCCTTAACTGCAGACGGGGCAGACAGTGGGAAGACGCTGTGCTGGTCCAGCGAGAGTAGACGTGGGTGGAAGAGGGATTCTTGTCCAGTCATGTCTGCCCTCAGCATTGGCAACTAGGATTCCCCCTGAACGGAATAGTCTTTGTATTCTTCAGTGCCAGCTTCACCAGAATTCAGCTTCTCTTCGCACAACTTACCCTGTCGTTGCCAGCGCAGGGTGCTCTGGGGAGCCGCCGAAGGGCCGGTCTGCCTCAGGGGTGTTCCTTCCCTTCCCTGCCCGTCCGCAGCCTGAAGCTGCAGGAGCAGGGCAGCTTACCACGCGTTTTGTACAAGGGCTTCCCTGGTACCTCCACGCCGTGCCTTGACAGATGAGGTTTCAGAGCTTTTTTCTGGTTTGCCTGTATGTGTGTCTCACTTGAAAAACCCGTACTAGTTCCTGTGATTTCACAGCAAACGCGGCGCTTTGATTCCTGTAACGCACAGACATACTGCTGATCTCTTTGAGGGAGGTATACCCAGCCTCCCGTACTCCCGCATTTTAATCAAACTCTGTGTAGCTTGTGTTGTGTTTCACAGCTTCCTCGTCTGATATTTGCAGCCTGGGGTTAATTGACTTTTGGAAGAGGTACGTGCAACCTGCTAATGACTGTGCTGCGTTTGTCAGGTGGCGCTTCTGAGGTCTTAGATCAATGGGTTTAAATCCCATTTGTGTCTGTTTTTCAAAGCAAAAGCCCGGCTGATCATCTCAGGAGCCATTAAGAGAAACTCGTTATTTTTCTCAGTGCTTTGAAATCCTTCTACAAGTAGATATAGGCAGGCTGAGTGTTATTCTCTTAAGTTACATCTTTAATTCCAAGTTATGAAAGCAGAGGACATGAGGATATAGCACAGTGCCCCCAATTTACTGCTGTGGCCTCCCAAGCCAAGTGATTCCACCTCTTTGCCGAGTCTCCCCTCAGAGCTGGTCAAACTGTACAATAAATGTTAATACACTTTGTTTCCTTCTCAGACTAAGAACTTGGACTTCCGCCGAAAGTGGGACAAAGATGAATATGAGAAACTTGCAGAGAAGCGGCTCACCGAAGAGAGAGAAAAGAAAGATGGTGCGTAGTGTACTGACTCCAGGCAAGCTTTGCTCATTTGGCAGTGAGTCACCCAAGCCCTTTGAGTTTGAGAGGGAGAGAGCAGCTAGAAGTGAAATCCCGGAGGGAAGCAGCAGCAATTCAAGGCTGGCTTGCTCTGATCCTTTTTCCTGTGCTTGCCACTGAATATATTTTTTTGACAAAAAAGTAATTACTGAGAACCTTTGCCTCTGTCTGCCTGTTCTTTGGGGAGGAAGAGGAACAATCGGCCCCTGGAAACAAGGAGATCTCAGAGTATGACCCACATCAGAGCTGGAGATACCTCACAGATCTATGTGGTTCTAATAGGAACCAGGAAATAGTGAGGAGGAAATTATATTCTTCCAGATTTTAAAAAAAAAAAAAAAAGCCATTTCTGCATGAATCAAGTACTTCCCAAGTTCCCGATAGCCCCTCTTCATCAAGGGCAATGTGAAATCCAGTGAGTTGAGCTTGACCTTTTCTGATAAACACTTTGGGTTTTTGCATGTTTTAGGCAAACCAGCTCAGCCCGTCAAAAGGGAACTTCTGCGGCACCGAGACTACAAAGTGGACCTGGAATCGAAGCTGGGGAAAACCATCGTCATCACCAAAACTACCCCTCAGTCAGAGATGGGAGGGTAGGTCGTGATCTTTTTGTTGGAGCCTCAGAGTTGCACTGGTGAGACCAGAGGGCTGGGACAGAGCAGGGAGCCCTGTTGGTGCACCAGGCAGTGATTTCCTCCCGTGTTTTGAGCCTGGTGCGATGGTGCCGCGCTGTATTACACCGACACCGGGTCTTCCGGGGTAAAGTGTGGAATTGATGCAGCAGGCTGAGCCTCTTTGGACACTATTACTTGGTGTCAGTGTTGCCTTGCCCACTTGTAGAAACAACTGAAGCAGATCTCTGCTGCCGCTTGGGTTTTTTTAGCCAGGAGGCCTGCTTGCAGTGAGACCCTGTCTGCTGTTGGTTGGAGTTTCTGATCTGGATATCTGTGCCCTAGGAATGGGGGAACATCCAGAGACCTGTCCTTAGGAATGGTGTGCGGCCACTGTTCGTGTGGCTCGTGTTTGGCCAAAGGCTGAAAGGTTTCTTAGCTCGCCCTAAGCCGTCAAGAGCTTGAAAAGAATGCTCTGAGCCATTTCAAGAGTAAGCCTGTTAGTGTTTCACTGTCATAGCCAGCAGTGCCAGGGAGACGTGCAGCCCTGAACAGCATCCAGGGACGGAAGTGCAGGCCCTGGCTGGGTTTTTGCGACAGCTCTTAAGAGGGGCAGAAAGCACTGCTGTATAGAGCAGGGAGTTGCTGCTGTGAGGTGATAGGGACAGGAGGACCTTGCAGCCCCGTGAGAGCCTTCAGCAGGCTGCAGTCCAGAAACCTGGGCTGTGTGGCCAGCCCTGCCTTGGAGGAGGGCAGCCAAGCCCTGCGGTGTCGCAGAGTCCATCCCGCCCTGTTAGTTGTGACGGGAAGGGGAAAATGCTGCGACTGACATAGTTACACATCAGCTCATGCCTTGGTTTCTGTCATCTGTCAGAGTGGTGTTGGCATAAGGGTTGGTACCTCCAGTGTTAACCCAGGGAGCTCTGTCAATCCGGGCTGTGCCTTTGCACATTTCTTTTCACTGGGGCTCTCTGCAATGGAAGTAGCTTCCCTCTTGCCCTGGGGAAAGGAGCTGTATCCCCAGTGACATGCAGATTTCACATTTTAGATTATCTCAAATAGTTGTTCTGTGAGATGAGGTTTGTCTCATGCCTTGGCGTTAATGTTTTCTCTTCCCTCCTGCCAGGTATTACTGTAACGTATGTGACTGCGTGGTGAAAGATTCCATTAACTTCTTGGATCACATCAATGGCAAAAAACGTAAGGATCATTTTTCTGCCTTGTTGGAGGGTTGGTTGAGTTGGAGGGCTGCTGCGATGCTCCGGGTGGTTCCCTTCATGCATCACCAGTGTCTGAGAGCTGGACACTTACACATGGATTGAAGAGTGCTTTGGAGATCAGGCTGTAGGCAGTGTTTGCTCACGAGAGCTGTGGAGGTGCTGCCTTTATAGAATCACAGAATCATTTAGATTGGCAAAGCCCTTTAAGCTCCCCCAGCCCAACCATTCCCCTAACCCTGCCATCCCACCCCCAAACCCTGGCCCTAGGGGAAGGAATTGTTCCCCATGCCCAACCTCACCCTGCCCTGGCACAACTTCAGACCATTCCCCCTCGTCCTATCACCCATTACCAGGGACAAGAGGCCAACCCCCACCTCGCTACAGCCTCCAGTCCCCCAGCCAACCCCAGCAGCCTGGGGCTCCAGATCCCTCCCCAGCTCCGCTGCCCTTCTCTGGACACGCTCCAGCCCCTCCAGGTCCTTCTGAGAGGGAGAGGCCCAACACTGCTGGCACCTTCCAGGGTGCTGGACCATTTTAATACAAGGCCAGAGGAAATAGTGACAGTTTACTCTGGTTAGATGGATGTATTTTCCCCACTCAGAGTGTCTGCGCTGTGAGAAGCCCAGGGCCAGCAAATCCCGATGTCTCCTCTGAAAATGTGGAGAGAGGCTTTTTTACAGTACCAAAACTTTAAAGAATTTCTTTAATAAGTAAAAGGTATGGAACTAGCCCATTTTCAGATCAGAAGCTTCTCTTTGCAGAAGTTGAGTATGAAGCTCAAAGGTCCCTGAGCTCTGGAGTACAGATCAGAGTTTACAAGGATGGAGGCTGTGGTTTGCTGGGGTGAGTGGAGACAGGAGTGGAGCAGGATGACCCCAGAGTTGGGTCCAGCAGTGCGGTGCTGTTACTGTCCTGTGCCTATCTGTGGTTCTTCTCTCCATTGCTGTAATCATGCAGTTAACTTAGGCCAAGATAAAGACAAGAGAATAAAATTCCCAGTTTATCAGGCTGTTCCCTTACTGTGTTTAACTTGAAAAAGAGGACCGTACCCTTGTTGAACTGACTCGCCTTTCACGACTGTGGGCGTTGCTTCTCCTTGACGTGTTCAGAGGGTGGGGAAAGTGGAGAAAGTAAAGGAGCAGCAGGATGCCCTGACACGCTCTTGCCATCTTGATCCGCTCCTGAAGGTGATTTTGGCTCCCCATGGAAGTCAACACATGGCCCCTTTAGAAAAAGGCAGTGACATGTGTGATCCAGACCCACATGCTTGGCTGCTTGAACCTTTGAGAAATGGGGGGTTCAGAAGAGGACCTGAGGGCCAGTATTTCTGTAGCTAGGAAGAGAAAACCCAACGCATTAAAGCCCTGTGCTTTTACGTGAATAGGAGGAGGACGCTGAAGTGCTTTGTTGGGCATGTTGGGAGATTAGCAGTGAGTCCATATGAGAGAATCTGGAATCAAAAATCCTGGCAGGAACTTGGTGCATGGGCCTGAGATGAAGGGTTGAGCTGGGGTTGGGAAGTAGCTGATGCGTAGCTCTTTGGTAGGGTGTGATTGCCAGAGTAAGTTGGGGAGCTTTTGATCCGGTCCATAAATCTGGCTGAAACCTGCTTGTTCTTGGCAGCCCTCTTACTAGCTCCTGGCATGCAGTTTGAGCTTTCAAGTGCTGCTGCACCCCTGGGACAAACCTGGGCACGGCTGCGGGAGTCAACAGGCTGTTTGGATCCACCAGGCAGCATGGGTTGGACACACTGCCGAGGGTGGCCCCTTCAACCTAGGCTTACTCATGAGCTGAAACTTGGGAATCTGCTCTAAGCAGCCACTGAATCGGAGGCCTGGCTTAATATTTCATGTCTGTGCTTTAGCTAGAAATGTCCTGTGCAAGCAGGAACTCTTACCGAGAGCCACTGGTGGCTTGTTTAGCTTCTCCTACAGCTGAGAGGTGCCAGCTTGCAGGTTTTATTCTGGCCCCTTTTTCAAACGCTCCAAGCTTTTTTTTTCCCACCGGTCCAAGATTAAATTTCCTGACACGTCAGAACACCAACGTGGCGGGGAGCATCCTAACAGGGAACGTTAAAAGAATAGGCTGTGTCCTTTTTGTTACAAGTAACGTATGGATCGTTGTAGTCACTGCCTGGTTTAGGTTTTGGTGTCTCCCTAAAGCCCATCCCCTCTGACATAAGAAATCCCAATCCACGTAGGAATACGGGATCAGATGAGGGTGGAAAAGCGCATGCCTCTCTGGGGGAGGAGGCACTGCTGTGTCACACTCCCCAAGCTGGCCCTGGGTTACTGGGGCAGTGGTACGGTGCCATGCCAGGCTCTGCCGCTCGGGAACACAGGGGACAATGCTGCTCCCTGTGCTTTGAGCAGTGGGTGGCCTGCGAGTCAGCGCTGCTCCGTCAGGTTGGAGCACTGAGCCTTGAGGGCGTGGGGCCTTGTGCATGGGGCCACGGAAGCTGCTTTGAGGGGATGGATGACAGGCAGGAAGAGGCTGCTGTGCTGATTTAAATTGGGGACGGGGACTGTGTGCAGACCGTCAAAGGCTACAAGATGTGCTGAACGCGGGCGATTCCACTCCTGTTTTCTAGACCAGAGAAATCTGGGCATGTCCATGCGGGTGGAGCGCTCCACGCTGGACCAGGTGAAGAAACGCTTTGAGGTGAACAAGAAGAAGATGGAGGAGAAGCAGAAGGACTATGACTTTGAGGAGAGGATGAAGGAACTCCGTGAGGAGGTGAGTCTGGGCAATGACTGATGAAGCAAAGCCCCCCAGAAACATGTTTTGTGAGGAAGTCAACCCTGGTTCCTAACCTTGTTCCACAGAAGCCTTGTTCTTGGCAGCATGGGCTTCTTGTCTGCGGCTATGAGTGGGTTTTGTTTCTTTGTTGTTTGCTTTCTAAAAGGTTTTCTGCTGCTGTCCCTGGGAACCCTTTTCCCCTCTTTCTGTGTGAGGATAACTTGATACTTCACGTTTCCCCTGAGAGCAGCACAGGCCTGACAACGCACCTGGTTTTTGTTTGAACTCGTGTGCTGCGATACGCACATCTGTGTCTTTGTCCCTTATCTTCCACGGTTCTTAGGATTGCTGGGATCCTTGTCCACGTGGCACGTTGCTTCGGCGTGGCCTCCCCGGGTGTGGAAGGGCTCTGTGAGCGGTGTGCTATCGTGTGAGATGTGCATGGAGGCAGCGAAAGACAGCAGGTTCCTCTCAAACCTGGGCTTAGGTTGTCAGCTCCCTGACATGAAGATCAAGTTTATTTGAAAACCTGACAAAGTTCTGAGAGTTGAGGAGCTACTATGGATGCTTCTCCTCCATCAGCAGTCACATAACAACCAAACATCAAAAATCGCTGCCCGTTTGAGTCTCCCTGCCCAAGTCCTGAGCTTTGCTTCCCCGCAGGGGTGCTCTGGTGGGGTGCACACAGAGCAGCCCTGTGCTCTGCTCTCGAGCAGGCTGTGGTGCTGCTGAGCCTGATCTGTTTGGGGGAGGTCGGAGACAGGGTGCCCCAGCAGCGCAGGGAGTGCTGTGGATTAATAAAGCTACGGCCAGTCACTGTGTGGCAACAAAGAAATCGGCAGCAACTTTCAGTGTAGCTTTCTCCAGGGCACAGATGTCTTTGGTAGCAGCGGCGCAGCGGACACTGATGGGAATGGCAGGAGCAGTTGCTAAGTTGGGAGCTGAAGCCATGCTTCTGCCTCGCCCGGTGCAAGCCTGGCGCTGTTCCAGGGCTTGTGATCCTTGCAGAGCAAACCACTTTGATTAGAGCAGCGCAAACTCTTTGATGCCAAAACCCCCCAAAGCCGCTCAGAGCTTCAGCTTCTGTTCCAGTGAGCAGCTGTCACTCTGCCAGGCTGAAAGCCAACAGGCAGCAACATTCGGCATCCGAGTCACTGGAACAGGGGAACGCCTACGAGGGAAACGCCTCCTGCTTTAAAAACAGCTCCTTCTTGCCTCAGCGATGATTCCAGACAAAACTTCTGACGTTTGTTCGGAAGAGAGAGTTTTGGCTACGTCCTGTGTGACTCTGCTCTTGGAGTGGGAGGTGGGGTGGTCTGGAGACGGGGGGGAAACCTCCTCCTGGGAGATAGTCCAGGATTTCTGCTGGCCCTTTTATTTCCTCAGGCACAGCCTGGGTGCTGGTGGTAGGACTTGGCTTAGCTGTGCAGTGCCCGGTGTCTCAAAAGCTCACTCAGCTCAGGAGGCTCAAATTATTTTGCTGTTCTGTCCCTTGCTGCAGGAGGAGAAGGCCAAAGCCTACAAGAAGGAGAAGCAGAGAGAAAAGAAAAGGCGGGCGGAGGAAGAATTGACATTTGAAGAGGATGACGAAATGGCAGCTGTGATGGGTTTCTCTGGTTTCGGCTCAACCAAAAAGAATCACTGAGCAGCTCTGGACTCTCCTCTTTCTTGAAACAGATTGTTTTTACCCAGGGGACTCTGGATATCTCTTAAAAGACTTGATTGAGGACTTGTATGTAAATGTCCCAGTAGAAGTTGGCTGGAGGAGTCGAAAAGCGATTCCATGCTCTACCTGCGCTGCAGAACAAGCTCCGCCTGTCATTAGCTTCCCATCTCCTTCTGTGTCCTAGATCTGGCTGCTCATCACCGCTCTGTGGCCTCGCGTGTGCAGGGAAGTGTTCTGCTGGGTACGTTTTCGTGTCAATAAAGTGCAACAGTTCTGTACAGGTGGCCTGGTTCAGGATTAATCTAGTTGTCAGCCAGGCATCGTTGTTCCGGGCCCGAGCTGTTCCAGTTGTCAACCGGGCTGTGTTGGAGATGCAGGGAGCAATTCCGTTTCGTTTTGGATCGCGTAGCTGAAGGAGACGTGCCACGGCGAGCGGTGTTGAGCGGTACGACCCGCATCTTTACGGCTTGTGCTGAGCAGAGCTGGTGGCTGCATGGAGTCTGGGTCGCCAAAACTTCCCTGTGTATTTTATCTGCAAGGGATAATTCCCTGCTTTTCTTTGTGTTTCGTCCCATAACTTTGATATCTTTAAGGCAGGGGGAGAGATTCCTCCTCATGCCCGCTCTAGGATAGAGCGAATGAAAGGTGTGTGCGATTTGCCAGAAATAAATGGATCGTTTTAATGGGTCCCAAATTTGGTGGGAGTTTGATTCCTTCTTTGCTTTGAGAGCTTCTGCTTCCCGAAGAGAAGAGCTGCTGCTGTCTCCCAAGCTGTGCAGAGCTGGTGGTGGCCGCCTGGGGACCTCAATGGAGGCAAAGGCCCTGGCTTTTCCCCCCCCCGCCCCTCAGCTCAGCTGCCCTCTGCAGGCAGTTGCTGTTGTTTGTGGCTTTTTCAAGTAATTCTGGAGATGGGTGTAAGACCGTGGGAGGGGGAACGGGAAAGGCGAGGGGAAGGGGAAGAGAGCACAGGACAGGACAGGGGACCTGCATTTCCATTAGGCAATCCAAGAGCAGGCTGGGCTGTGTTCCAGATTTTACCAGCCTTAAGTGTATTAAGGGCCATTTTTTTTCCTGTCTCCTGGCTGTCAGCGTCTTTTCCCCTCTGCCCTTCCCTAAATCCACTTCATTTCTGCTTTTATTTACCTCGGCCAGACCTTGTGTGACTCCTTTCCGTCTACAGTTAAGATTTATGTTTTACGTGGCTAGGGTTTCGTAGCTCTGTCTCGCTCTCCTCTCTCTCTTTATGTATATTGATGAGATCCTTGCTCTTGCCCTTCTCTGTACTCGTATGAAATGTCCGACCCGAGGAAGGCTGCAGCGTGCTCAGCCTGCTCTTTCTAATACATCTAGAACAAATCCTGTAATGCTTTGCTGCTGTTTTAATTCCTTAATCTTAGACTGCTGACAGCTTCATTGCCTTGGGTCTTTCCGCTTCAATTCAGATTATAATCCCCGTTGAAGATGCTATTGAAATGATATATAGCCAGTCAGATACAGCTGTCCTTGGAGGTTTGACCCTTTTAACTTGGCAATCCTTTGACTTCGGCAAACGCGCTCTGAGCACGCGAGCTGGAGAGGCGACTTTCATTCCAGCCACGTACCTGGCGCTGCTCAGACGGCAGCACGTGGCTCTGGCTGAATGGGAGAGAGAAGCGCTGGTGCCTTTGTGCCCTCCGGGGTGCGAGAGGGATGCTGCCGTGGTTTCATACGCATTAAAAGTTTAGGACATTTCAGAGAAGATTTAGCAGCAGCCATTTTATCCCAGCCACCGGCTGTACAGACAACCAGACCCTCGCTGAATTCGGATTGGGGTTCTGAAGAAGGGGCAGGGGCTGCCCTGCGCCCCCGCTCTGTCCCAGGTTGTGACCTTGGCGCCAGTGGCTGCTGCCTGTGTTTCCCCACGGAGCATCCCACTGTTCTTGTCCATCCCGACGCACCCGAGGGGTGAGGTGTGAAGTGGGCAGCCCCCGAAAAACCTTTCCCCGGGGCGATGGCCGGGGTTGTGCAGCCTGCCAGGCTCTGCCTCCTCCTCTCCATCCTAGGAGAAACCCCTCTGCGGGACAGCGGGGTGGGAGAGGGCTTTCATTAACGAGATTCCCCTTCGGTAAAATGCCCGCAGATCCCCAAGCTCCAGCCCGAGGCCATCTGCGTCCTCTGGGCTGAAGCCCCAGCCCCAGCATCTCTGCGCTGCTGCTGCCTGGTCCCAGCGCTGGGGCTGCTCTCGCCGGGGGAGCCCGGGCTTTGTCTCGGCGGCTTGCTGGGAGCAGCGGGGTGTGCGGCAGCAGATACAAGCGCTCCCTGGATTCCCAGCAGCGGGAGCTGCCTCTAGCCAAGGATGAAAAGCTGGTTTCATGGGAGGAAATAATATTTAGAGAAGAGACAGATAACATTCCCTGCACCAGCCCGTTAACCCTTTGCTCCCAGCTGCTTCGTGCTGCTGTGGGGTGTTAACCCTTTGCCCGCCGCCCCCAGCGCTGGAGCCGTGGTTCTCCGCAACGCGTCATTAGCACCCTCCATCTCCGTGCTGAGGTGTCAGGCTGGTGGTGCTGGATGTGCCCCTGCGGGTCAGGGCTTAGGGAGTTAAAGTTAAAAACTGGGGAGAGGGAGGCCCCAGCTCTGCAGCGCTCCCTCCTGCTCCCCCCCCAAAGGCAAACAGGGCCGGGGTGCTCTGTGCCTGCTGATTCCCACTTCACCCTTGCCAGAGCTGCATCCCCTTTCGGTGCAGCCCTTCCGCGGGTTAAAACTGGGAGCTGGTGGGAGTAAGGAGGGACCTTTCTCATGGTTTCCACATCCAGGCTGGAGTATCCTGCCTGGTCTCACCGTCAAAGCGTTTTGAGGTGCCTGAAGCCAGCTTGGTGCTTGTTCTCAGCACCTGGGCAGAGGGTGCAAGGCTCTGCCCTGGCCACGGAGCGGTTCCTCCTGGCATGTGGCTCGGGGGACCTGGGGGAGGCACGATCTCGGTTTGGCAGACCTGCCTGCACCCGCTCCATCCCAGGCAGGCTGGGGACCGGTCAGCTACTACGGCTCCACCCCATGAAATATTGATGGTGCTGTTGGAGAAGCACTGGGGCATCACAGCAGACACAAATCTCTCCCCGCCTCCCTTCCTCTCTCCCAGCTGTCTTCATCCCTGGCCTCATCCCGGAGGGAGGACTGAAGCCTTGCGGAGGGGCCGAGCGCCAACACCCGCAGCGTGAAGCTGCTGTTCCCCCTTCCTTCCTTCCGAGGGTACTGGGAGGCTGTTGTGCACCCCCTCAACCCTGCCCTCCCCTCCTGTCCCACCCTCCCATCATTCTTTTCAGGTCCTGCTCAGGAGCAGCAGCTGCCCAATCCAGCCCAGGACTCCCACCATCCCAGTAAAAATGACTGGGATCAGGGACCTGGAGTCATCCTGGAGAAGAAGGGGTCCCAGCCTGGCCCGGTGCGTTACTCTGCCTTGGCCAGCTGAATCATTACCTGCTTCGGTGACTTTATTAGCAAAAAGACCCAGCTTTTTAGCGATTCACACCAGTTTTATATCCTGCCCTTCCGAAAGAGAGGTTTAAGAGCTTGGCAGGAGCTCCAGTCCTCCCACTGCTCAGGCCATAAGCCACCGCTGTCCCAGTTAGGCTGCCGTTCTTGCCATTTGCCATCATTAAGCTAAACAACATCCATGGGCGATATCCCGGGAAGCTCCGCTCCTGCTTCTCTCTGAGCCAGCGTGGTGGTGCCGGGAGGACGTACCACCAAACCCCTGCTCTGGTGGGGACGGGCTGCGGGGGCTGTGAGGCTTGTGGGTCTCCCGGGCCCCACCAGGAGACCTTCTGCTGCAGCACCATCCCACACAACCCTGGGGGCCAGTGTTTCTGCCCCCCTGCTGCCCAGCTGCACACCCCATTTACAAAGTGTCACCCCCATCAGTCAACCCTCAGCCCAACCTGTGACCTCTCCTGCTCTCCTCGGCTGGTGGGACGAGGTGTCCCCAGGGGAGAGCCCAATCCATGCAAGGGCCGCGGTCCAACCCCTGGTTGGAGCTGGTGTTTCTGCAGAAGGGAGCGGGAAGGGGTGGGAGGCTGGGGTAGAGATTTGGGGGGGTGTTCTCTGGGCTGGGAGGTGTTTGTTCCCCATCTGGAGCTTGGATGGGAAGCTTGGACACCCATTTTTCCAGAAAGGGCCATGCAGGGAGCAGAGGGCACCTATAGCGAAGTGGTGCTTGGCCTGGCCACCTCAGCAAGTTGGGGCCGCTCTCCCCACACTCGATACCCAGGGCTGAGCCACAAGCAGGGCCAAGAGGGGATATAAGGGGGCCCTGGAGTGCTCCAAACTGGGAGGAAGGAGGCAGCCCCAGGGGCTCCCCCCAGCCCTGTGGCATCTGCTGC
>NW_009258488.1:31485-35642 GCF_000687185.1 Egretta garzetta | reverse complement strand
GGACAGGGCGTCCGCAGGAGGTTTATTCGGGGACTCGTGATCTCAGAGCAAATTTCTGCTGTTGGCTGCGCACCAGTGGCACCATTTCACCAACTCATGCGTGCCGCTGTGCTGAGCGCCTGGGGGGGGTCAGGGCCGCTCTGCGGGGGGCTGCCGGAATATGGTCCCTGCTCGGCGAGAGCGAGTGATCTGCCAGGCAGCCGGGGAGCCCCGGGGGCACTGCCAAGCCTTTGTTCCTCCTTCTCTTTCTTTTCCACCTTCAGATTTTTTCTTTTCCCTCTGCTTCCAGCCTGCTGCGTATGTAGCACTCCCCCTCCTGCTTTCCACCCACAGTTCCTGTCTTGATTTTCCTTCCCCTCTACAAATATGTGTTCCTTAGGCTCCTTCTCCTCCCTGCCCAGCTTCCCCCCTCACTGTTGCCTCCCCAAACTTGTTTTTTTTTTCCTCCCTTGCCCCCTCTCCCTGTTTTCCCACAGGCCCTCCTGGTCCCTTCCCCTGCCCGCTCCTCTCCCCTTCCCTCCAGCCGCCCGGGCTCCCGTTCGCTCCCTCTCTGTCTCCCCTTCTCTGACAGTTTGGGGGAAATCTGTCTGTGTCAACGCACAAATTCCATTATTTATTGGCTGAGTGGAGCAAGGTCCTACACTCGTCTGTAATTGTCTGTAGATCAAAGCGGCTGCTGATGGCAGCTTTGCCTTCTCGCAGCAGAACACCACCCCCAGCTTCACGCTCCCCATCCTCCCGGGGGAGTCGGGTGCGTGCGTGTCGACACCCTCGATGACTGATCTCCCAGACAGCGGGGAAAGAAGTAGGGCTGGTGGGGGAGAAAAGGGGGCCCGGGAGGATCTGCAAAGCTCCCAGGAGCAGATGGGGATGTTGGGGGGTGGCTCAGGGGGCCACGCAGCCCCCCGCAGTGGCTAGGGGAGGGTGGGATGGTAGAGGTGGTCCCTATCCTGGGAATGGGGAGAGAAATGAAGTAAAGGGGGGACAGGGAAGCAGGAAGCATCCCCAGGGATCCAGGAAGGCTCCATAGAAGCAGATGGAGGCTGCAAAGCTCCCAGGAGCAGATGGGGATGTTGGGGGGTGGCTCAGGGGGCCACGCAGCCCCCCGCAGTGGCTAGGGGAGGGTGGGATGGTAGAGGTGGTCCCTATCCTGGGAATGGGGAGAGAAATGAAGTAAAGGGGGGACAGGGAAGCAGGAAGCATCCCCAGGGATCCAGGAAGGCTCCATAGAAGCAGATGGAGGTGAAAAAGGAAGCAGGATGGAGAGGAGAGGAGAGGAGAGCTTTGTCAGATGCCACAGCAGAAAGAATATCTTCCACTTTTTGACTTTATGGTCCTTCAAGTGCCATCTGAAAGAGTGCTGAGAGGCAGTGGAATAAAATGAATAGTGCTCCTACAACTATCTATAATACAAAGGTCCAGAGATTTGTTAAAATAGAACATCTTTTAGAAAAATATTTCTGACATGTGAAAAACAGATATTGCCTATATACTAATATATTTATTGAAAACAATGAGTGTTCTTGGTAGTACTCAATTCAGCCAGCAATTACACAAAGTTTACTTTTACACATTTCTGAATAATTAGCCATAACCTCAAATGTTTGCATGTCAGAGACATACAAAAGTTTGAAATTATAAACTGGCCCATAAAGTTCAACATATGATTCCATAATGGATCACAAACTTCTACCACAAAGGGCAAGGATAGGAAAAACGCTGAACTGTCTGGAGGATTTCCCATAAATTCTGAATTTCAGTTATGTCTTGTTAATTCTCTGCATATTTGTTACAACATTCTTGCTGTAATCTTGACGGTGCACTTGTTTGTACCTTTAGAGGAATGGCACCTGCGGTCTACTTTGAATAAAACAATCAATGCTTCAATGCATTTACCAGGCTGGTCTGTGGAAAAGTTCACATCAGCTTGATTTGTAGTTTCAATATGACCAGTCTTCCTACTGATCTCCAGCATTAAGACTCTTCTAAAGCCTCTTTTGGAGACACTAGGTGACTTAGTGTTTTGAATTTTTTTGTATACACAGACATATATTATATATATATGTAATGTAAATGGGCAGATAAAAATCACTGCTTGGGAGAACAGATGACTAACATTGAATGGAATGATTATGAAGCATTATGGATCATCTCAACAGACACATGATTATTTTTCTTGCAGAACCAATTTTTTTTCTAATGGAAATTTAGACTATTTAGGGGGAAAATATTCTTCTTCATTTTTTCAGCTAAAATTGTAGGCAAAAATAATACTAAAGTTAGGGAAATTCTTGAAAGCAAAGAAAAACACGTTCATGTGAAAGCTGCATTCAAATTGTAACACTGGAGAGGAGAGGAGAGGAGAGGAGAGGAGAGGAGAGGAGAGGAGAGGAGAGTTGAGTTTCAGGATCTAAGCACAGGATCATGGAGTCCTGCCGAGGGAAGCTGTTAGGGTTATGTTTGGGCTATGTTAGGGTTATGGCCCCTACCGTGGAGCCCTTTGGGGGCTGACAAGATGCTTCCTTGTGGCTACAGGACCTTCTTCTCATAGGAAAAGGCAGGTTAAATTTCTTGTAGGATCACCCACGTGGAGGGGAGAGCTGCAGCAGTTTCTCTGCTGGAGGAGGTGAGGTCAATCAGAGTCAGTCTCCCCAGGACCAGTCTTCTCGTTTCATCCAGGCACCTTGGGGAAGCTGGGCTTGGTGAACCCACATCTTCTGTTCTGCCTGGATCTGCAGAGACCAAGGGACATAGACACCATCAACAGTTCTGACAGCTCGATCCTCTCGCTGCCCAGCGCATGAAACCGTCTGGCTCAGGCCGTGGCTCTGCACACCTTGAACTCTCAGGTTGTCCCCAGCTTTTCCTGCTTGTGACACCTCCCTGGTCCTGCCATCAAACTTCCTCTGGCTTCTTTTTGCACAGAGTCCGGTGGTTTCACTTACACTTCTCCCTGTAAGATATTTTTCCAAGCCTTAAATCAGTTTTTTAATCTTCTTTCAAAACTTCAGACACGGGTGCTGTGTGCAGTATTCCCAGATCAGTCACCCTGGGGCCTGACAGAGGAGAGCTCTCACCTCCCCACTCCCAAAGCCTCTCCTCTTCCCCCATGCAAGCATCACACTGCTGCCCACACTTACCCTCCTGCTCACTGACCCCCCTTCCTTCTCAGTCCTTCCCAGGGGCGAGGAGACATTCCCACAGGGTGTTTTAGGGGTAGCCTCTAAGAAGGTGCTCAGAGCAATACAAGTCCCAGCTCTCAGGCTAATGGGGACCCAGCCCTTCTTCTGATCCGGGCCCGAGGTCTCTTCCAGAGGAACAAGACACCAGCCATGAAAGCGGCTGCCTTTGCAGGGCTTGTGAGAAAATCCCCCACGCTGAAGCAGGAGCGGAGATGTTGGCTCCCTGAGCTGCCAGTGACGTCTGCGTCCTACAGGGAGCCAGAACTGGCTCACCCAGAAGCTGTGGGACTGGCCCCCCATGTCCTGGAAGCGCTCACAAGTAGATAATGGCTATGGAGGGTCCACGCAGAGTTGGGGACATGTCAGAGCCCATGGACTAGAGCTTCCAGTGGGAAGGGAGACCCAGGACCCTCCAATGCTCCATACGCCACCTCTGTGAACCGAAATGGCTCCTTGCCAAACACAGGACCTGCGCTCCCTTGAAACCAAGGCTCTCTGGGCACCCTCACCTTGGTGACCGCTTCACCTTTGCTCAGGGTGGGTTGCTGCAGGCTGGGACTTTCCAAATCATACAACAGTTTTGGTCAGTCGGGATCTCTGAAGGTCCCCAGTGAATCCTTGCTCAGAGCAGGGCGGGTAGATCAGGTTGCTCAGGAGGATCTCCAAGGATGGCAATTCCTGCCCCAGTCTGGTCCCTGTGCCAGCATTTTACCACCCTCGCGGTGAAGGTTTTTTCCCTAATAATGAGAATTTCCCTTTTCCAGTTCATGCCCGTAGCTTCTCACCCTGTCCCTGTATGCCTCTGGAAGGAGACTGGGCATGCTTCATGTTTTGCATCCCAGCACCTAAGGGCAAGCAGAGTGCCCGAGATGGCCGAGATGGCCACCATCCCTTTTGGGGCACTGTTTTTTCCTCTCAAGGGAAGTCAGGGAGCCACAGCTTCAGAGGGGAAAGAGGGAAGGAGCACTGATGAGG
>NW_009258488.1:30683-31389 GCF_000687185.1 Egretta garzetta | reverse complement strand
GGGACCAGCACTGGCCTCATCTTCAATCAGGAGACCCCCCCTCCCACCACAGTTCCCCTCTTGGGCGCTGCAAACTATAAACCGCTCTCGCTTCGAGCAAGAAGGGAGCAGCGAACCCGCATGGGCGGCTGGGCAGACGGGCGCCCCGGGGAGCTGGGGGAAGGGATGTGTGGTCTGGCAGGGACAGCTTTCCTTGCGGACCCTTCTGCTGCCCCAGAATGCTAACGGTGGTGGCTGGGCAAGGTTTGGTACCTGCAGGCACCTGGGTGAGGGTCCCCCAACCCTTTGCTCTCTGCGTGGCTTTTCCAAGGCGGCTCGACCTGAGGCGTCTCCTGCTACATCCCACCCTGATCTCTCGGGCTGCCCTTGCCAAGGCACATCAGTGCTGACCCGCGGCAACCAGCCACCCGCCCGCCCGTGCCAAGACATCTCAGTGAGACCCCCCCGCCTTCTAGCTTCCAGCGTCTTCCAAAAACAAGCTTCTAGCTGCGTCCTGATTCCTCACCCCTAGAGAACGGGGCTGGCAGGGGACTTAAGATCTACAGGATGTGAAGTGGGGTGTCAGCTGGGGTGCCAGACTGTCCCCATGCCATGTCCCCCATCCTGCCCTTCACCCTACTTTGCTATGCCCCCCCAAACAAGGCTCTTTTTCAGCTTCCCCAGCCCTCTGCAGCACCCCAGCCTGCACCATCTCCTTCAGGAAAGG
>NW_009258488.1:29992-30214 GCF_000687185.1 Egretta garzetta | reverse complement strand
GGGGGGGGGAAGAATTAATATTTTAATCTGAATCAAACAAAAGGGTGAGAGCCGCTCCGAGGATTTCCCGGAACGCACTTGGTTGGAGATGGGGAAGGACTGGAGGGAGGGGAACGAGACCCCCGAAAATCTCTGTGTCCAGTGGGTCCTGCACCAAGCCCCTCTCTGGCCCGAGCAGCTCTCGGGGGGCTCCCGGAGCTCCCCCACCTCCGGGGTCCCAGC
>NW_009258488.1:13281-28495 GCF_000687185.1 Egretta garzetta | reverse complement strand
GCGCCCGGCGGGCGGGCAGCTGCGCTACGCCGTGCCCGAGGAGCTGGAGCACGGAGCCTTCGTGGCCAACCTGGGCGAGGACCTGGGGCTGGACGTATCCACCCTGTCGGCGCGGCGGTTCCGCATCGTATCGCGGGCCGGGGCCAGGCAGCACCTGGAGGTGAACCTGGAGAATGGGATCCTCTTCGTGAATGAGCGGATTGACCGGGAGGAGGTGTGCGAGGCCGGGGGGACCTGCCTGCTCCACCTGCAGCTCCTCGTCGAGAGCCCACTGGAGCTCTACCGCGTCGAGGTGGAGGTGCTGGACATCAATGACCATGCGCCCACCTTCCCCTGGCAAGAATATGTGCTGGAGGTGGCCGAGTCCGCCGTGCTTGGTGCCCGCTTCCCACTGGAGAGCGCCCAGGATCCTGACATGGGTACCAACTCGGTGCACACCTACCGGCTCAGCCCCAATGGTTTCTTTTCGCTCGAGGTGCAGACGCGCAGTGATGCCAGCAAGTTTGCGGAGCTGGTGCTGGAGCACGCCCTCGACCGCGAGCAGCAACGCATGCACCGGGTGCTGCTCACCGCTCTCGATGGCGGTGTCCCCGAGCGCTCAGGCACAGCACACATCCTCATCATGGTGCTGGACGCCAATGATAACGTGCCTGCTTTTGACCAGCCCTCGTACGGCGTGAGCCTTCCTGAGGATGCCCCTACCGGCACCCTGGTCATCCAGCTCAATGCCACTGACCTGGATGAGGGCCCCAACGGGGAGATCGAGTACTCCTTCAGCGGGCACGCGCCGCCACGTGTCCGGGAGCTCTTCCACATAGAGCCCCGGAGTGGGCAGGTGCTGCTGAAGGGCCCCCTGGACTATGAGCGGGCCAGTCTCCACGAGCTCTACGTGCAAGCCAAGGACCGTGGACCCTCGGCCGTGGCCGTGCACTGCCGGGTGCTTGTGCACCTCCTCGATGTGAATGACAACGCGCCAGAGGTGACACTCACCTCTGTGTCCACGCCTGTGCTGGAGGATGCCCCACCAGGCACCGTCATCGCTGTCATCAGTGTTCTGGACCGGGACTCTGGGGACAACGGGCGTGTGAGCTGCGAGGTCGGCCCCAATGTACCCTTTGAGCTCCGCTCCTCCTTCCGCAACTACTACACGCTGGTCACCACGCAGGCACTGGACCGGGAGGTTGTGCCTGAGTACAACATTAGCATCACAGCACGGGACATGGGCTCCCCCACCCTGCTGACCCGCAGCACCCTCACTGTCCCTGTGTCTGACGTGAATGACAACGCCCCACGCTTCCTCCAGCCCTCCTACAGCGTCTATGTGATGGAGAACAACGCGCCAGGTGCCTCCATCTGCTCCGTCAGCGCGTTGGACCCTGACTGCCAACAAAATGCCTACCTGTCCTACTCCATTGCTGATGGGCACATCCATGGCATGCCTGTGGGCACCTACGTGTCTATCAACTCGGACAGCGGGCACATGTATGCCCTGCGCTCCCTTGATTATGAGCAAATCCGCAGCTTCCAGATCCAGGTGCAAGCACAGGACGCAGGTTTCCCCCCACTCAGCGCCAACGTCACCGTCCACATCTTCGTGCTTGACCAGAACGACAACGCTCCGGTCATCGTTTCCCCCATGCCACGCAACGGCTCTGTGGCCACCGAGCTGGTGCCGCGATCAGCCGGGCCTGGCTACCTCGTGGGCACAGTGTCAGCGGTGGATGCGGATGCGGGGCTGAACCCCCGCCTCTCCTACCAGCTCCTCCAGGCCACTGACTTCACCCTCTTCAGCGTGGCACCAGACACAGGCGAGCTGCGCACCCTCCGCTCCTTTCTGGAGCAGGATGCAACCTGGCAGCGGCTGGTGGTGCAGGTGCGGGACGGTGGGCAGCCAGCCCTCTCTGCCACCGTATCCCTCCTGCTTTCGGTGGTGGAGACCATGCCTCAGACTCTCTCTGACTTCAGCGAGTTCAGCCTCCCACCGGAGGCCTCCTCATCCTCTCCACTCACCCTCTACCTCCTTGTCTCCCTGGGCTCCATCTCCTTCACCTTCCTTCTCGCCATCCTCATTCTCACAGCCATTCGGTGCCGCGGAGAGCGCCGCTCCTGCCGAGGTGACAGCTGCTCACCGCCCCGCTGCCACTGCTGCCCGGGGTCCAGCCCCTCCCCTGACGGCCTGAAAACGTCCAACCTGACGGCGCAGCCCCCGGCGGGGACCACAGCAACCACCTGCCTTGACGTGCCGGGGGGTGGCCCCCCAGGCTACTGCTACAAGGTCTGCCTCGGTCCTGAGTCTGCCCAGAGCGACTTCATGTTCCTCAAACCCTGCAGCCCCCCCCGGAACAACGAGAAGGACCCCGGGAAGCGGTCCCGGCCGGGCCAGCATCTCCAGGTATCCAAACAGGTAACGCCATGCCCAGCACTGCTCACTGGTGCTCCACGGGTCCCCCCCCAGCCCCCTCCCTCAGCCTCTGCTGTGGGAGAAACCAGGCACGGCTTTTCCCAGAGAATAACCGGTGCCTTTGATCAGTGCAGGAATTAGGAGCCGTCAGGCAGCAGGAAAACTCTCCACCGAGCTTCCCGACGGGTCTAATTACCGGGGGAGTGTCAGGCTCGGTTGAGACGAGAGGAAATCCCACCGCCTTTTGCATCTATTACAGGCAACGGGGGTCCACAGTGTCCCACTGCTGCACCCGGGACTGGTCCCGTGTCCCCACCAGCACCGCTCATGCCCCCAGTTCTGACACCCAGGCCTGGCCGCCGTGCCGCACCAGGCTGTGCCTTCGGGGTGGGATTTTGATGTCAACGTTTGTTAGGTATTGAAATGAGGAATGTCTAATTTTCCCGATGAAAGACTCTCTGAAACACGATTACAAGGATGGAGAGTGATGAGGCGTCTAATCCACTTACATTTGACTTCTAATAAAACAGCCCTTCCGAGGAGACCCCGAGACTCGCTGCCGAGAGGCTCTCCCCACACAGCTCCTTGCACTGCTGGACTCACTTCTCTAATACATCAATGGGATTTTGCCCCTAGTTGTTTGCAAACCCCCTGAGACATTGGGTATGCAGCCAATTTCCACACCTTTCACCCACTGGTGCCCGAAACCTGGGCTAAGTGACCATCTCACCTGCAAAAAAGGCTTTTTAAAACTGACAGAAATAGGAAAAGCCCCTTTCTCTCCCTGGAAGGAGGGACCTTGGCAATTAAGCTCCCAGAGGCAGAGAGCAAGCCCCAGACAACCCCAATGTCTCAGGAGGGTGGGGAAGGTCCAGAAGGGAACAGGCTGATTCAACACTGCCTCGGTTTCCCTAAAATGGGAACATGCTGCTTGCTTCTCCACAAAGGAGGAGATGGAGTCCTGCATCCCTGCCTACCAAAGCCTCGTGCTGGCAGGGCTGGGCCGATTAACAGAGGGTCCCAGGGCGGATTAAACAGAGGGTCCCGATAACCAGCCTCGCCCTTCCCTCTGTTTTCCAGATCAAACAGCCCAACATGGACTGGCTACCTCCAAGCACGCAGCGACCTGCCCTGAAGAGGTACCAAATCTGGCACTGCGGGAACAGAGGGAGCGGGTGGAAGGGGAATGTGGGGACAGGGAGGTCATCTCCAATGCAGCTTTGAACCGGTCTCCTCTTTTTAGCTCCCAGAGCCTGGAGGACGTGGGGGAAATCCGCAGAGCCCTCCAGAAGGAGCATGAGAGGCTGTGCACACTCGTGAGCCCTGTCTCTGGTTAGTATTGGGGTGCTGGGAAGACCAGACCCTCTTATTGCTCGGTGGAGATGCAGTGGGGGGGACACATCCCTGGTCCTAGCAGTGGTAGAGTTTTGTTGCATGGAAGGGATGTCCAGGCCCCGGAAGGGAGGATGGTGGCACATGGATGTCACGGCCCCACTGAGCTATGAGTGTGACCTCCCTTGAGCCAGTCTCACACTTGTCTTTCCTCCAGAGTTTCAGAAGGCTTCGGCAGGCTCCAACAGCGTCTGGACACCCCAGTACAGCCCCTTGTACCCAGGGCACATCCCAGCCCTGGATTATCAGCACAATGTCTACATCCCCGGCACCCCAACTCTGCTTTCCAGCAAAGATGGACCCCTCTTCCTGGGCCGGGAGAACAAGAACAGCTTCTCCACCTTTGGCAAGAGGAAGAAGATGACAACTTATTGTGACATGCATGACAGCGTGGTTATCAACAACGACCTGAAACAGTGACCAGCGCTGGGCCTGGATGGCTCTGCCCAAGGCCCTGGGCATCACTCGCATTATTTCAGCTGCTGGGTCCACCTGCAGCACACAGCTCCATGTATGGACCACTCAGGACTTTGCGGGGCTGCTCACTAGAGCGTGGGGAAGGGATTTAAAGAGCAAGAGACTGAGAAGTGATAGGGAAGGAGGGGGTGGGGGTGCATTTCTCCCATCTCATCCTGCAGACCTGTGTTGGCAGCGGGTGCTGTTGGGGGTCCATATGACCAGATGTAAGCAAATCTGCCTTGAGTTTACCCATTCCCATGTCCCCTTAGGGACCATCCACCTCTGTAAACATTGTCACTTCTTTGTCTTGTCTGTCTGTGTGAACGTACCGAGCTGCATGCCTGTATTTCTGTCCCGTAGGCATGGAAAATGTATGCAGATCAAGCCTGGTTCAGTCAAGCCTGACCCTACGTACTGGGGCAGCGACCATTGCTCTGTCCCTGAGATCCAGGGGGATGTGCTGCACCTCCAGAGCAGCCATTGGTGTCTGGCTTCTCCGGGGAGTGAGTGCAAAATGCAGCCATTGTGGGTGCTTCCCTTCAAACCCCGACCCAACTTGCAGGGCTGGAGACCCAAAGTCCAGAGCAGAGCCAGTCTTTGCGCTGGGAGCAGCGTGGGCTGGAGCACACACAGGTTGGATGGCCAGAAGAGCTGTTGGCTTAAGTAGCTGAGAGATGCACAACGTGAGGCCCTGCTGGGTAGCTCTCTAGCCCAAGGCAATGTCATCTGAATGAAAGATGGTTTCCAGCCATCGAAGGGGCCCCAGCATAGGTGACCGTCCTCTTCCCTCCTCCCCCTGCCTTCACCCAGATCTCTGTTCTCCCCAAGTCCTGAACGCCCAGGGTAACCCCTGCGCTGGGGGTCCCACCCGCATAGGGCAGACATCTCCCACTGCATCCTGCTTCACTTGAGGATTTTTAGCTGGCTGTCAGGAGCCCTCGAGGGCAGGACTCAAGCCCTGGAACAGTCCCTCCCCTTGCCCTGCTCATGCTACGCCTGTCCACCTGTCTGTCTGCTGGCATTGCCAATCGCTCCTGTCACGGGACAGCTCATTTCCAACCCATCTGTGCAGAACATGACAGCTCTTTCTAAACCAAGTTTGTTTCACAGTGTCTGATTTGTACCAATAAATTGTATTTTAATAGCTCACCCTGGCTTCTGGCTGTCCCTGAGCCGCACGTGACGGCAGGAATGGCTGCTCAGCCCTTGGAGCAGGGCGCTCAGCTCCAGCAGACATGCACGCCCCTCTGGCCTCCTGAGTTGCTGCAGCAACCCAGGAGAGCTCATTTTGTTCACTTCACCTGGATGCAGGGGGCTCAAGGTCCCCTTCCCTCCCTCCCTGGATTCAGGAGCACTTTGGGGTCATGGCCAGCAGGAGCCATGTGCTGGAGATGTCACACAGCCCCTGCTCCATGCTCCATCTCAGGCAGAGACTGTGCAGGGATTTGCACCCAGGCATGGGCATAAAGGGCTTTGAACCGCTGGGGAGAGGGGCTGGATCTGGCAGAAATGGCTTGTCGCTGTTACTGTGCGTTGCTTTCTATAGTTCATTTAAGCTTTCCCCTAGGTGCTCACCACCCACCAGCTTGCCTCGGGAGTCGCAGCGATAACCTGGATGCTTGGCAGGTGTAGGGACCAACAACCTGGGAATGGGCAAGCCTGTACCTGCTGGTGGGATGACTCTTGACTTGACGTGGGAAGAGGTTCACCTTCAGATGAAGCCCTGCCATGGCCACGCTGTGGTTGTCCTTCTCTTATCCCCTGCTTGCGCAGTGACTGGCTTGGGGAGGCTGCAGTGCGGCTTTTGGGATTAACCCAGAAAAGTCCTTGCCTACAAGGGGGTAACATGCTCTTTAGCGGAAGCAGGGGGCAGGGAACACGTAAAAGGGCCTGACGGGAGTCAGGGACCCAGGAGGACAGTGCTTTGGACATGAAAGGGACCTGGCTGCTTCTGGTGGCTTCAGTCCCGGCTCATGTGTGCCTGGCTGTCAGTAGATGAAACATGTCCTGTCCCAGATAGATGGCAGATGAAGGATTTTCTGCTGCCGAGTGCATTCTTCAATGGCCTCTGCAGAGCGTTAAGGGTAAAAAAAGAACCCCAAGCAGCTGCTGCCCGAGACCCCTGTACAGGATTACCCTGTTTCACTGCCTCGAAAGAACAAGAGAATTATGTAAAGTGATACAAGACAATTAATAACGGCCTCAAGAAGTAATAAAAGCATCAAATGGACCTGACTCCCTGTGGGGCCATGAGCGTCTCCCTCTCCTGGATTAGCTCTGGCAATCTCTTCCCTGCCATTTTCAGGCGGGCTGGTCAGGCATGAGGAGAGGACTGCAGCCCCTCTCAGGGAGCCCACAGGGGCTCAGCCCCAGCCCCTCTGCAGCAGGGCCGAGCCGTTAGCTGTGTTTTAGCTGACACAGCAAAAGCACCCTGTGCATGTGCTTCATGGCACCCAGGATCTAAAGAACGGCACGGAGCTGGTGCTTTGTATCAGATTCCCAGGTATGGCTTCCCAAAGGGAGGTCTCAAAAATGAGCCCCAAACCACATAGGCATTCAAATGGAGACTTTGCACCCCTGTCCTTGGAAATTCATGTGGCTGAGCAATGAGGCAGCCAGCTTTTGCCACCCCCCCGCGAGTGTGTCGCTCCCCAGTGCATCATGTTGGCCTCGCAGACATATCTGCACCTCCTGCTGATCCCCAGGTTTGCACAATACAGGTCAGGCCTCTTCCAAAAGGGATTTGAGAGTCAACACAGCACCCAGCCCAGGCCTCAACACCCCACATCCTTGAGGATCTCCTTCTGCTTTAGTTGAAGGAAGCCCTGCACTGCCAAGAGCTAAATTCCAATCTCTCTTCTTAATCAATGCTATCGATAAAAAGGACAATAAAAAGGGAGAGAGCACTCACTTGCTTAAATCTAATTCAACCACACTACTAGCCCTTCTTCAAGGGGCACGCCTGGTCAGAATCGTCCATCTAATAGATGAGATCTCCTTTGAAGATCTCCCGCAGGGGCAGGGTGTCATTAAAAATGCAAGGCCTTTGCCCTACAACTGGTTATTTTTACAGCTCTTCCTGCGCTTACACTCCTGCACAGTCCATGAGCATTAGCTGGTTTCTGTAGCCTGGTAATGCACAGGGCACGAGAGCCCCTTCGGAGGCATACGCAAACTCCCTATATGCGCCTCCCATACGTTCCAGCTCTCTCGGAGATCCAGAGGCAAACCTGGCTTTCAGGGATGTGCTAGCCAGCTTGAGATTTGCTTCTACAACAGCAGGAAAGCTGCCATGTGGTGCAGTTGGCTGCAAAATGCTGCGGGCCATGCGAGGCAGATGCATAGAGCTTCTGGGCACCAGTACAAATGGGGGGGTGTGTTCTTGCTGTTGCTGAATAGACTCTGTGGATGGAAACATTACTTATATCTCAGTAATGACTTGAAAGCGTATACCAGGGAGACAAAGTGAATCCAGAGGTAGAGGGAAAAGAGGCCAGAGAGGAAGGACCCAGAGGGGCTGGTGCTTCGCTCTACTCCAGTCTGCCACACATGGGGTCAAGTATGAGCCAGTGAAGCCACCAAGAAACCTTAGCGAGGACACAGCACCCTGCATGTGGTCAGGTTGGGCTGGGTAGAGCCACGAACACATGGTCTCAGCTCCCCATAGGGATTGGTATCAGCAGGACAGAGCTAAAATCCATGGAGACCAGTGGGAGTCTGCGTGTTGACCCTGAAGGGCTCTGGATTGAACCTGAAGTCTGTGGCACTCAGTGGTTAATTAGTCTCCAAAGATGCTAGGACTTTTCTTTTTATTCCTCTCCTCTCCTCTCCTCTCCTCTCCTCTCCTCTCCATCCTGCTTCCTTTTTCATCTCCGCGGATGTTTTGTAGAAATAAATACCCTTTCGCTTTTGTCATAATAATTTGGCCTCTGCCACACTGAAAAGCGGGCTGCATGGTCATCACGTGCTGGTTTTCTCTGCTCCTTTGCACCTCTTCTTTTTTTTACTGCTCTGAAAACATCAGTTGCCAACTCCTCCACAGAGATCAGGTGAAGAAACGGGCCTGGGCTAAGGGAAGCTTTGGCCTCCCCGCTTTGCCTATAACGTGTTTTCAATCTAAGCAGTGGAAATGTCACTGACTCTGTTTGCAGCGTTCGCTCAAGTGGAATTAATGCTTCTTGTTAGTGATAATATGACTTAATCAGCTTAATTATTGTGAGACATAAGTAGACACCTTTGTGTATTGAATAACTTATGATGTACTGGACCAAGAAGCATGAATGAAGGCTTTGAAAATAAATTAAATATGACCTCTAGTGCAGTCTGCACTTTGACTAATGAGTCGTCTCCCATGAAATTCAGTGACTTACAAATCTTACATTTGAATAAATGATACATTTTTGCATGTTTTAAACAATAGCAGACATTTTTATTTCAGCATTTGGAATTCAAAGTGTTTCTCCAACGCCGGGAAGCAGGGCAAACAAGTTCATGTTAAACGGATTGAAAAATAAAACATTTGTGCAGTCGACCATTGGAAGCACATCCAGCGGATCTGCAGGCATCTGGGATGAGATACTCATTTTAATTCATCGCTAGGGATATCTGCAACAACAGGTGAAAAACATGCATCAGAAGAAATGAAGAGAGCGCAAAGATTCCCAGAAGGGTCACTAAGGTCTGCACATCAAATCTGTGCATTTCAATAATGACTACAATAGAAAATAGCATTAAATAGCTCCAGAAAGGTCTTATCATACATTGTGCCTGCACAGAAGATCAATCATACTTATACAAAGGAAAGGGAAGCAGGAAAAGCAGCCATCAGTCAAGCAAATTATTAGGAGCATTGGTGGGATTTCTGATAGGCCAGGATGCAGAGACCGCATGATAGCGGGCTGCATGTGAAATACAAAAATTGGGGATCAATTGCTATGTGAACCCAGAGACAAAGATGAGCTATCTGAATCTGTTCTGTCCCATTGCAGTGAGTCACTGAATTTCTGTACCCAAACCTTCCCCTGAAAAGCACTGGCGTTCATCATGGTGCAATCAACAACGCAGGTCTCTACACCGGGATTTTTTCAGCCCAAGTCTATCTGAAACTCAGAGGTTAGTTTGGAGCTTCACCAGCCTCCTCTTAAGTCCATGTCCATATTTCTTGGTGTTTTAACTAACAGAAAGCTTTTTTCATGCTGCCAAAGGGGAGGGCTGCAGGCTTAATTTTTCTGTCAAAGAGCTGCTGCTCTTTTGCACCCAGTTTATCACCACTCTTGCTCTGTTCAGTCTGTATTGACTACGTCTCCAAAGCCTCCCTGAGGACCACTGGAACATATCCACCCGGGTGTGTAAATGGAAGGAGTTTGACCTGCGGCTGAATCCCACCTTGTCCCCAGTCTCCTCCTTGATCTTCCTTTAGTATCATTCACCAGAAGCAGAGATAAAGCCCTGCACGCCCAGCACCTGCCTGTCAGTGGTATTTTATCAGAGACCAGAGGAACAGATTTGCTATTTGCTTTGAGTCCTAAAACTAAAGCTTAAATTTCCTGTTGCCAGAAAATGCAATGTTATGTTCAGCCTACCTAAACCATCTTTCCTTCCTCTTAGTTTCCCCCTGAAAAATAGTCTGGTAGGTGCCCCAGTATGTAAGGAGATCAACAACTGGGGTGAATCCTTTTCCCATGTTCCCCACGAGTCCTCTTGGCTGGTTGTGCCTCCTGGCATGAGCCATTTGACTCCCTCCGTGCCTGTCAGATGGCGCTCATGATGGTGATGCTCCTTTGATATCTGAACAGGCTTCAGCATGCTCCTCCTGTCGCTGTGGGTCCACCATCAGGCCCTCCTCTCTGCCTCTCTTTTGCCTCAAGTTTTACATCTGCTACAGTTTCTTAGGGAGGCTGGATCAGATCTGACCCTGCTCTGAGCAGAAGGCTGACCCAATCACTTCCAGGCACTTCAAGACATCACATGAATCCATGGAGACCTCACGCTGCCAAATCCCTGGTGAAATTGTGCCCACATGACACACTACACAACCAGCACCCAACTGGGACAAAACCATCCTACCTACTGTGGTTGTGTCTACTGAGCCATCTTGTGTGTGGCATTGTGGTGCCTGGAAACCAGTGTGGATCTACATGGGGTGTCACAGATGATGAGCAAGACACTTCCAGTCTTGCAAGGGAAGCGTTAGAAGATCATTTCTGCTCCTCCTGTCTTGGAGACCAGCAGGAGCAAGATACAGACTTTATTTTAATGTTATCTCTTCTTTACAAAGATAAAAGATAAATTGAAAACTTTGATCTGAGCTGCAGGGACGAAACACAGCACAGAGCTGGGGAACACAGTGGGGACCCTCGTGTCTTCCCCCCACAGCTTTCTGCCCAGGAAAACCGAATGAGGAAGGAGGACCGTGCTGGGACCCAGTTGTGAAACGCTTGATTCTGTTGGCAGGGAGAATTTTCTTCACAAAGGACCTCTACAGGCAACTGGGAAGTGGAGATGGAGTGGGAAACGAGCCCAGCAAAAAATCACAGAAGTTTTTGCTTCCTGCAGGTGGAATTTGAGTGAAAAAGAGGGGAAACAAAGGAAGAAAGAAAAATGAAAGAGCCTCCTCTCTGCATAGAATGCATTGCTGGAGAAGCTTTGAATCTTGCAAGGCGTAACCGTTATCTGCTCAGAGGTTCCTTCTCTGGGGACTTTGCCTGGGACAGTTTGATCCATTTATCCCTGACTCCTGGCATCTGCATAACACGCTCATGGAGAGAGTTATTATTTTAATTTTCCTGTGAATTACAACAGGGGCAGAAAGAATTAGAAGAGACTTTTTTTTTTTTTTTTTAATTATCATTACTTTTTGTTTTCCAGTCGAGAGGCTGTAAATGAGGCTATTCATCCTGCTAACACCAGTAGGGACCCAAACCCAGGCCTTTCTGGAGTAATTGGTTTCTGATGAGCAGCCACTTGTAAAACCAATAGCAAAGGCAAGAAGGGAAATATAAATTCTCCCTTTACATGCCGAGCTTTTCATTAGGATTGTGTGCCTGGTTTCTTTCTGGGATTCAGTGGAAAAGCCAAGAAGTCATAAACAAGGCAGTGGACTAAGCCTAGCAAAGAAATTGGAAGAACAGCGTTGCCTGACGTCCTTGGGAAGGGATAAAGCAGCTGCAGAATTCCTCAAGCTACAGCTTTCTAGTGAGCCCCTTGGCCAAACCAAGGCCCTGGGCAGGAACCAGAGACAGCAGATCTTATTGTAAGCCCGTGTGGGGCGGGCCTGGGAGCGCCTCTGCCCAGAAGAGACCAAAAGGTTGAGGAAAACAAAAAAAATCAGAGACCGGGGACAGGGGTCCACGCTGCAAGTCTAACCAGAGCGGCTGGCAGAAATTTGCAGTCCCTGGTGTCCTGCAGTTTGCAAAACACAGCATGCTAATGTGCACTAGCTTTTGTTTCCCTGCAGTGCTTAAGGCTTGATTTATTTATTTATTTTGGTGGCAAATTAAGTATCAATCCAGATGCAGCTCTCCGTGCTTTCTAGGTTGGGGTTGTGGGGCTGCCATCCATTGACTTAACTGGACTGTTTGATGCTTTCTGCATTTTTTTTCAGTAAAATCTTTTGGCGTGCACGCAGCTGGTTGTTGTCTTAAAGATGAGTAGAGAACAGCAGGCTTGACAAAGAGAGAACATTGCAAAGCTCATGTGCACAGAAAGACCTCCGAAACAAGAGTGATGCGGACGTATCGCTAACAAAACAAATCAACCAAAACTCTTCAGACAAATCCACTTTTTCAGCTTCCAGATGCTGAAAGCTGATCCCAAGGAAACAAACGTGGAGTAAAATCACTGCTTGGACTCAGTCCTGGGCAGCCTGCTCTCAGCAGAGGGGGGTGGGCTGGATGTCGCCCAGAGATCTCTTCCAAACACAACCATTCTGTGAGCACAGCTTTTTCCTTTCCTTAACCCAAGAGAGATGCACATGGTGCTGTGGCCACACCAAGGAAGGAGACAATTTGGGCATTTCCGTATTTAGGCCACAAGCCCCATGCAATATCACAGCCCAGTGCAGTATTCCTGTTTCTCTCATTTGGAGCCAAGTTTTCCAGGACCCTCACAAAGCCCGGCTCTACCCTGTAACCGTGCCTGGCTACCAGTTGCACACCAGCCAGGCTCTGCTGATTGCCCCAGCTTTTCGGCCTCCCACCTCAAACATCAGGTGACCTTGCAATTTTGGTACTGCTTGAGCAGAAGCAAGTGTCTTTCCGATACCCAGGATCATTCACCTAAGCTTAAACATTGGAAGTTTGGGGCATATAAGACTTGGTGGAGAGAAGGGGCTTTATCTAAGGCTGTGGTGTGACCTAGGAGGGGTGGTGGAAGACCAGCTGGTCCCAGAAGTTTTCCAAACTGCCCAAGCCTCTGGAATCACGGATGATAATTCAACCCTCTCTGCCTGCAGAGATTTGCACCAGGTTTGTACCTCAGAGAAAACTTGTGCGATGCGAGCCTTGTGCCTTCCTGTCAAACTGTAAAACCCCCCAGGGCCTGACCCTACGCCCTCAGCACCCATTTAAAAATCTGTTCAGGCGGAAGCAGAGTCTGCAGATAATGAAGTATTTTTTCCTACTTCAGAGAGGTGCCCCATGAGCCCTGGTTGCCCATTTCTCTCTTCCCCAAACATTTCCACATGCCCTAGCGCTGGGGAGAGCTGATGTCCCCCAGTGAGGTCCCTTTTGCCTGTGTATGATCATCAGAGCACACTTCCATCTTGTCTTTGCTGGGATGTCTGTTCTCCAGGTGATGAAGAGTATGGCTGATTCTTCCGCTCTCAAGGCAAATGTGATGGGGAAAAAAGGGAAAAAAATGTGGGAAGTGAATCCTCCTGACTTTTGTTTGCTTGTATCGTTACAGCGTTCTACTTTACACCTTTTGTCATTTTGGATGTGCCTCATCGTTCCCCTTTTTTGAGTTCAGCAATGAGGAGGTTGGGACTGAAAAATGAGCAAAACATCAACAAATCACATAATTATATATTCCTTTAAGACGTGCATGCTATTGAAAAAGATTCACTCATCGTGGTGATGGTACAAAGTGGCATGTGACTGAAGAACATTTATCAACCCCGAAAATATTTTTGTGGCTGTTGCTGGTTTTGCTCATTCTCTGCTTTCTTCTGTGCCCTGGCCTAGGAAACTCCTCGAGGGCATATGTGTTTGGGAGGTCTGTGAAAGAAAAAAGGAGGCGGCATTCAGGACCTGCACAGCTGCTGTGCAGCAAAGGAAGATGAAAGAAAAATAAAATTATGGTGGGAGATTTGTCTAATTTAACAGGCTAGGAGAATTTCTACCTTGGGATAATATTTGGCATTGTTGTTACCAAAAGAAGGAAGAAAGATGGGCAGAACATTGAAAACTGGCTAAAATAGCCACTATCTGACCAGGAACTCAGTACCAGCAACGAAATTTCCCTTCATTCCCTTTCTGGTGGACATTTCAGAGAATCTGTGGTATTGGGGGAACCTATGGATAGGAAAGAAAATTGCTGCGTACGCAGGGTGTAAGGTATTACGTGGCCTCCACCTGAAATGGCAGAGAGCTTGGTCTCTGACAGTCCACAACCCCCCTTCACGTAGTCCCCTTCTGATAGTCCGCAACCCCCCCTCACTGGCCACCGTAACACAAGATCCCCAGCTCTTCCATCCTGCCTCCCCCTCCTGCAGCCAGCCTGCCTGGCATCGTTGTGCGCAGTTCTTCCCGGCTGCTGCAGAGCAAGGAGGAAGGAAGGATTTTTCCTGCAACTGTGTAATTCTCTCACTTTATTTACCAAGGGCTGAAATGGAGAGGACTCGCCCCTGCACTAAATCTGTTGGGCCTGGGGAGCATGGGGAAGGCAAGGAAGTGGAATTACATTGCAAATGTCAGGAGCTATGAAAAATGTAACAGACTTTAATATTCTTCTGCTGTTATTGCTGAGAGTGTCTCTCACCTGCATTCACAGAAAGCAAAGTGCCTTCTACTGAGCCCAGCTGCCACTGAGCAGAGAAGGTTTCCATGCTCCCCATTTTTATTTTAAAACTACACCGTGGCTTGCATCCTGATAATAAATGTGCTTTCCCTCTAAGCTCTCACTTTAACAATTAACCTCCAGCTTCAAGACTTAATTTAAGCCCTCAGCCTTTAGGGTTGACTCCTACATCATCCTTCACTAAAGCTCAACTCCAAATGTCCTGGTACTTACACCTTACAAGTGACTTCTATGCTCCCAGTTGTAACCACAGCCCCTACCTTCCGTGATACCTAACACTAACTGGTGCTGAGCCAGCCACTCGGATGCTGCTCTGAAGATGTAAAACATTAACCACGCATCTCTCCATTGCTCGCTTCCCCGTGGGGCTGTGTTTCAAGGTAAGTGGTTTGCATAAGATCCCTCAGAGACTTGCATTTAGTTTATTCAGTAGCATAAACAACCTGCTGCTTTTGGGCTTCTCCCTACAGAGCAAAGAAAAGCCCATTTGATACATTAAAATTGAACGTAGCGGTGCTGAAAGGTCTGCGATGGCTTTTTCTGGAGCTCTGAGCATCTTGCCTACTTCCAGGAGGGGTCTGGCAGGGCACAAGCAGTTTCCTCCTGTACATCCCCCTCCTCTCTGAAGACCCCGTGGCCGGGAGGGAGATGGGGTCACCGGCCCCCAGCTCTGCCTGTCCCACTGCCCGGTCTGCGCAAGGCTGCGGGAGTTCGTGCCGAGGGCAATATCGCTTTTCCCCACTGGGTTGTTTTAATTTCACCTCGATACAGGAGTCCCCACGGTTCGGAAAGCAGCTCCGGGAGGGGGGAACCTGGCTCTCCGCGACCCAATTAGCATAACCCTGGGTGGGAAAGGGCGTAAATCCCGACTCCCGATGGTTTACTAGGAGTCACGACATGGACGCTCCCTGCCAGGCACTGGCAAGGTTTGCAGCTACCGGGGCT
>NW_009258488.1:12126-13031 GCF_000687185.1 Egretta garzetta | reverse complement strand
GCTGGTAAGGCACAAAGAGATACAAGATAAAGTCGGAAGATAAATGAACATCTCCCCCACGCCGGGATTTGAGCAATCAGGAAATATAATCTGAGCTGGAAAGTGCCCGAACATCTGTTGGGTTATTAATAAATTGTATGCAATCTGTCCGGGATGAAGCTGGGGACGGCGGGGAACCATCTGCTCCCGGGCGGTAGCTCTAATGGTGTCTGGGGAACGAACTTAGCAAATGAAAGGCAACGGGATCGGCCAGGCGGGCTCCCGCGGTGCCTGGTCTCCCCACAGCTCTTCCAGCGTGGGCCAACACGGGGGCTCCCCCACCCACGGGTCAGGATCCCGCACGGATGTGCGGAGAACTGAGATTCGGGCCGAACGTGGGCATCATCTCTCCAGCCTCGCAGGCTCGGCCAGCTCTCGGGGGATTCGCCCTCTCTTTCGAGATCCTTTCCAGAAATCAAAAAGTCCTGGGGCCAGGGAGAACCCCGCTCCCAGGTGCTGCCGTGTAGGTTCCCCCCGCCCCGGGGCGGGGAAACCCATCTCGCCTGCCTTTCCTCTCGGTCGGTGCTAATTGCCGCCCATAAATATTATTCTCCACCTTTTATCCTCCACCTCTGACGGTGCCCTCGCCCTCTCTTTCGAGATCCTTTCCAGAAATCAAAAAGTCCTGGGGCCAGGGAGAACCCCGCTCCCAGGTGCTGCCGTGTAGGTTCCCCCCGCCCCGGGGCGGGGAAACCCATCTCGCCTGCCTTTCCTCTCGGTCGGTGCTAATTGCCGCCCATAAATATTATTCTCCACCTTTTATCCTCCACCTCTGACGGTGCCCGATGTGTTTTCTCGGAGCAGATGGCGAGGATTTCCAGCTCAGCTCCTCCCAAGGCTGGGCAGCCCGAGGGGGCGGCCCGGCT
>NW_009258488.1:3588-11145 GCF_000687185.1 Egretta garzetta | reverse complement strand
GCCGGTCCCGCGCCCCCCAGCCCTGCCCCCGTTCTGGTCGGTGGTTGCCGAAGGTGATGTGCAGAAGCGAGGACGAAACCCCGCGGCCGTGAGCGCTCCGGCCGCCAGGTCGCCCCTTCCCCGGCCACTCCGGGGCCCACACGGGCGGTCCCTCTCGCTGGTTAGGGCACTCCTGGCTGGGGGAGGAGGCTGCTGGAAAGGCTTTCGGTCTCAGGAGGGCTTTGAAACCAGAGCTCGGCTTTTCTCAGCCGTTCTCTAACCGCTCCAGCGCCTCCAAGAGGCGTGAAGGACCCGCTTCGCAGGAAGACGAATCCCACAACGTGAGCTCGGGGGTCGCCTGCCCTTCGGGAGGGGACGGGCTCTCCGGCTCCCCGGCGGCGGGGATGGTCGCCCTGAGCCGGCTGATCTGGAGCTGCTGTGCGGCCCTTTCCATCTCGGGAAGGTAAAGCTGGAAGCGTCCTGGGTCACGGCAGCGATTCCGCCGGAGCTGCCGCTTTTCTCCCTCTTGTCCGTTCTCCATTTCTTGTCTCGAAGTGTAACTGAAGTCACGCTTTAGGTTCAGAGGGATCCAAATGGAGCTTTCCAAATATCTCTGGAAAAGTCTGTCTGGCTCTCCGCTGTCTGAAGAACGGCAGGAGACGAACCTTGCGGCTGGTGTTTGCCACTGGGCTGGACTTGCTTTTCTAAGAATCCAGCGTCCACTCCGTGAGCTCTGATAGATGAACTGAAACTCAGGATGTCGAAGCTCATGGTTATTTTTTTTGTAACAGTTTAACTAGGCTTTCACCCCTTCCTATCAAATGGAGGAGACTCAGAGTAATGCCCGGGCACTTGGTGGGTTGTCGGGGTGTAAAGGTGAGTAGCTTTTATAAATTTTTCTGTACAGATTCTTTCTTGATGTGAAAAACTACTCACTGCGTCTTGCTGCGTAGTCAGAGGCACAGGGCGTACTCTGAGACCAACCAAAGTCGGAGTAGCTAAACTAAGCCTTCCACCAACTTGGGTGCTTTTTGCAGGATCATCTCAGCCTTTTCTTATGACCTTCGTGTCTTCTCATTATAGGGGCAGGTGGTATAAAAGGCAATTTAGTTGTACGTCTGTGACACCAGTGCAATGCCACAACGCTTAAGGATTCGCCAATGCTACCCGCTAGCCTGCTGCTGTTCAGAGAGGAGCTGGATTTCATCAGAATGTGAGAATTTCACACGGACTGGACTTGAGTGAGCAAGAAACAACTCCTCCAATGTGTAGGTTATCCTGGATTCTTTAACTGCTTCTTCGCATGCAGGAACACCTTTATCCCTGGCTAAGCTCAGATTTCTGGCACTGTGGGACCATTTATTCCAACTGCTGCTTGGTGGATATGGAAACGATGCAGACAAGTATTCACACCCCAGGAAAAGGGACACCATGACCTTTATCTTTGACATCAGTGCTTGTCATCTCATTCACGGCTAGCTGTTTACTACCACAGCTGTTTACTACACACAGCAAACTTAACTTAGACCCTAGCATGGCTCTAAGATACTTGAAAATAAAATAGTGCTCTTTTTGCTGACGTTGGCATTATGTTTTCATCCCTATGAATACGGCATGAAATATTTCTCTAGAGAAGATCTACTTATTCCAGGTAAGTGGATTGACTTAGCAAGCAGGTAAGTAGGGAAAACAAAACCAGACCTATTCTGCTTAAACACCTCTCGTCCTGGACTCTCATGGAGCGAACGTGATGAATTTGTTGATAGAAGATCTGTCCTAGCATCTCTTCATGAGTCAAGGCAGTGATCTCTACCCAAACCTTTATTTCCTTTTGCTACATGAATTAAAACAAACTGCCAGAAAACTCCAGCGAACTCAGAGGTCAGGAACATGTCTCCAGATTAACTGGGCCAAAATTGTGCCTTGTAGAATCTTACTCGTCGGTCCTCTGCTATCAATACTGTTGACTCCACCTGGAAAAGGTTAACAAATGCTGTTCTACTTGACAGGATAGATTTGTCTTACGTGTGGTCTATGGTAATGACAATGTGAGACAGCAGAAAATCCATGTGTAGACTCAAACAATGGAGAAGAATTACAGAACCTGTGTGGACGTTCTGAATGTGATAGGGATGTGTTAATAGTCAGAGTCCCCAGCAGCAGCAGTGTCTGTCAGAGGTCCCTTTTGCCGTTTCCCATGGGCTGCACGGCTCGAGAGCAGTGCTGGAGGGAAAGACCACTCTTCATCTTCAAATGCTGAACTTCACAGAATCCCAGAATGGCAGTGGTTGACAGGGCCCTCTGGAGCTCACCCAGTCCCACCCCCCTGCTCAAGCAGGCTCACCCAGAGCAGGGGGCACAGGACATCGTCCAGGCAGGGTTTGAATATGTCCAGAGAAGGAGACTCCACAGCCCCCCTGGGCAGCCTGGGCCAGGGCTCGGGCACCTTCTAAGTACAAAAGTTCTTCCTCATGTTCCATTAGAACCTCTTCTGCTTCAGTTTGTGCCCATTGCCCCTTGTCCTGGCGCTGGGCACCACTGAGAAGAGTCTGGCTCTGTCCTCGTGACATCCACCCTTAAGATGTTGATGAGTATGTGTTGATGAGTATGTGTTGATGAGATCCCCTCTCAGCCTTCTCTTCTCCAGGCTGAACAAGCCGAGCTCCCTCAGCCTTTCCTTGTAGGGGAGATGCTCCAGTCCCCTCATAATTTTTGTAGCCCTCCTCTGGACTCTCTCCAGGAGTTCCTCACCCTTCTTGAACTGGGGACCCCAGAACTGGACACAATACTCCACAAGGATTTGGGATATGAAACATTGCCTGTCTGAATGCCTTCCTCGGGGAGAGAACCCTGTCACTGGTCAGGATAAGGAAATGCAGGTAAGTCACAAGGATGGAGTAGGAAGAAGAGTTCATCTTTGCGTTTTGATGGCATAGGCCATACAAAAATGGCATTAGGGATGGATCTGGAATCAAGACATCATTGCTGTCCACAGAAAGCCTGACTACCTTCAGTGGCAGATTTCCATATGAACCGGCAGCGCTGTGGAGATCAGTCGGACAGGAATACCAAAAGGTCAGTAAGCACAACTGTGTTCAATCATCTCTTGAACTGTGGTCTGTGTACATGAGATGCAGAGGTAGTGGCAGATGTGGCTCTCATTCTTAGTCCGGCTGCGTGACGTGCGGGGGCCTGGGGCAGGTGATGGTGAATGCAGATGAGAGCTGTGGGGGCAGGTGGCAGATTTTTCCCTGAAGCTTCAAATGGTGGTTGAAAATCCTCCCAGAGCTGCACACCCGGCTTTGCTGGAGCAGGGGACGGTAACATTTATTCAAATACCCTGTGATACCGATGAACCTCCAGCAGAAGAAGAGCACAGATAGTGAAAAAACTCAGCCTTGTCTCATTTAAAGGGAAGCTCTCGCCCATGACACGGCTCTCTTCTGCTTCCTCCCAAGGGACTGGAGTCACCACGCATGTTGACTACCTCTCCTCTCACCTCCCGTGTCCCCCTTGGCTCTGAGTACAAGCAAATGTGGAGTAACCTGTGTTTCTCAGAGCCTGCTCTCTTGTGTCCCCATTCCACTCAGCGTTTCGTAGCAGGGTGGTCACTTGAGCTGTCAGCAGAGCTGATGGGTAACAGGGAGTATCTCCTGTGAAGGACTTCTTGCTGAACCAATTGACCCTCCTGTTACCTCAGAGGGATGCTGGGGGGGGAACCCACTGACCGTGAGAAGGGGACCCGTTTCCTGGTTTTCCCTTTTCCTTCTACCCTCAATCCTTCCAACACTTGCTCACGGCATCAGCGTGTGAACGCTCTCAACCTGGTGGCTTGGTTATACAACACTTCTAGATATGTTTTGTTTCAAGAAATTTGTACAACTGCATGTGGTATGCGCATGTTTTCGGAAAGCCTTCAGTTAACCCTCGGTGTTTCTAGTAGAGGACCCCCAATCAGGGTCATCTTGGGACCTGTCCATTTAATTGAAAAATATAATTTATGGCAAGTCCCTTTCCCTATGAAAACAAGTATGAAAAAATAGTTTTCAGCCACATAAACTGATGACAGAGGCTACAAATCAAGATGAGTAGAGGTGACAATAACCACCAGCCCAAAAGAAAATAAAGCATCTCTGAGAAGAATTAAACGTTTGATAGGAATTTTCTGCCTGTCTGAAGCGAAGGGCAAAATTCAGGCCTCAAAATCAGTTGCAACTAGCGAGAAGCACCATGTTTCAGACAAACTGGCAAAAGGGAGCTCTGCGAAGAAGGTGGGGAAAAATAATATGTGCTTCTCTTAAACCAGCACAGTGAAAATGCTGGGGATGAGTATCTGGCACCAAAGCAAGAAACCGTTGAAGTGCATGGAATGGAAGATGGAAAAAATGCAGCAAACCCGCACTATTTTCAGAGAACTATTAAGAGGCAATTCATGGAGAGCGCCGCGTGATGCCGCTCTGACCTAATAAACATCAAATGAGAGCAGGGAAAGGGCGTGGAAAGACCTTTCGGTGCACAGAAAAAACTAACGCAGATGAAGAAAAGAGCAGCAGAGGAAAGGATGTGCAGCCCCTGTGAAAGGGTTGCTATACAGTGCACAGCTAAAACCGTTTCCATAGAAAGATCCATAACGACGTGGCAAGGAGGAGAAGGAATCACTGACTGCGATGGGCGTTTCGGAGCCACTGCGGCACTGCTGGGGGCCCATGGTGCAGGTGCTGCAGGCTGTGTGGGCAGTGGGCAGGTGCACTACTCGGTGGGAGAAGGAAGAGAAGGAAAAGGAGGAAAGAGAAAAAAAAGATGAAAGGAAGCAAAAGGAAAAGATACAGAATAAAAAAGGAGGAGCAAAAGAACAAGAAAGAAAGAAGGAATTACGGAGCTAGGAAGAAGGGAAGAAAGTACTGTATGCAAGGAAAAAGCAAGCAAGGAAGAAAGGAACAAGGAAGAGAAGGAAGGAGGAGACAATAGACGAGATCACCAGGACGCACGGATGTTATCTCCACATGCTGAATGGAGTTGAGGACCTCGGCATCCTTAGGACTCAGAGGGGCTCTGCAAAGCTTCATGAAAAGTGTTGGGGAAGGAGCGCTTGGCAGAGAGCGTGTCCGTGCTGCATGGCGGATGTAGTGTAGTGGGCTAGAAGAGCTGTTGGTAAAGGAGAGCAAAGAAGAGGCGAAGAGGGAAGAAGAAGAGAACGGGATGGAAGGAGTGGGAGGAGAGGAGAAGGAGGAAGAGGAGAAAGCAGAGAAGGAAGGAAGACACAAGAGAGAGAAAAGCAAAGGAGACCAAAGGACTAGAGGGAAAGGAGGTAAGAAACGATGACTGATTTTACTGGCCTGCATGGATGCTGTCACTGTACACAGCAAGGAGGTGAGGGACAGAAAGGAAGAAAGGAAGCAAGCAAGCAAGAAGGAAAAAGGAGCAAGGAAGAAAAAAAAGGAAGAAATCGTAAAGGAGAAAAATTCTCCATTTTGGCTATAGCACCAGACTCATGATGAAAACAGGGGAGGCAATTCAGACTTTTCCTACGTTCTTTTCCAAGTATGTTGTTACTCTACTTAGTAGCATAAAGTGTTCAGGTAGAAGAGTGGTGACCCAAGGTAAGTGTTAGAAACAGGAATTTTCTTTTCCTGTTCCCCCTATCCCTCAGGTTGTGGATTTATGTTCCTGGCCAGGGAAGTAGCATGAAGGACACTAACATGTTTGATGTTCTTCCAGAATTTGTATCAACAACCACATCCTTTCAAAAGACATGGAAATCTTCTTTCCTGAAAGGAAAGAAGGAAAAGAAGGAAAAGAAAACCACAAAACAACGAACCACCCCTCCCCAACACAACCCAAATCAAATTCTCTTACACGGTTGATACTATCCGTTATGGTGGTGTGCTCATCAACACTGGGGTTTTTCTCAGAGCATGAAATCCCTGCCATTGCATTTGGAGCTGTTCCAATGTCAGCTTTAGAAATCATATGGCTCCCAGGTGTGCCACATTTCCATCTGAGATAGCTGAAGCATTGCCCATCAGGAAGGGTCAGCAGCAGAGGGTCTGCGGGACACCGTGTGTATGATACCTCTGTGTGTTTATGTGCTGTCATTTCTGAGAAGGGCCTGGACAAGGTGGAGTGAGCCCTGAGGTGGGAAAGGGAACCGTGGGATGTGGCAGAGGTGACTGTGGCAGTGGCCCTGAGTAGGGCCTGTCCCTGTCCTGATGGGAAGGGTGACGTTGGTCAGTGGGAGGAGTTGTGTGAGGGACCTGGAAATCCTTGGGAAGACCCTGGGCCATGTGGTAAGATTAGAAGAATGGGAGATGATGTGGTTGTCTTGAGAACGCCTGCTGGAGAGTGGGGAATGGCAGATGTGTAGAGGAAAGCCTGAAGCTGGAAAGCCAGGGATTGTTCCTGGCCCAGTATTCTTTTCCAAGCTCCAAGGTGCCTGGCATTGGAGGCCTTCCTGACCTTGAGATGGTGTGTGGTATTGAAGTGTCCACAAATGTCTTCTGAGGTTGTGACTCTCTCACCCCAGAGCCAGTCCCTTGTGCTGCTGCCTGTCTGACGTAGGCCATGTGTGGGTGAGATGCGTGCTGCTGAAACGTGTCTGATGAACCTTTTCACTCGTTTTCTGGCAAGGTGTTGTGGGAGGGTGGTGCTTCAGGCTGTTGTCCCTGCATAGTGATGGGCATCCATAGTAGCTTCCAAAGCCATTCATGTTTCCATGATGGTTCCTTGATGCTCCTCCGGCAGGATTTTGAAGGGCACGTGATGAGGTGGGCGTAATGTTTGTGCTCCTGTCTTGCCCTACTTGTGCACTTGCACTGTCGGCCTCAGTGGAGGTGCTGTGTCTGCTTGTCATGCTTTGCTCAGTTGGCTATGTGCAAGTACACGCCAGATGCTGCGGAGCATCCCCACTCTCCTTTTTTGATGATAGAAATTCTCCCACCCTGTTGATATTATGAGTGTGCTTAGCGGTTGGCATTTGGTGTGGTGTCCAAGGATGAAATCCATGTGGAGTGGGATTGGAGCTGTGGCAACTCTCGTCCCAGAATCCTTAAGAGCTGTAAGGTGCAGCTCTGTGGTGTTTCAGGCTGAGCTTGCTGAAAAAGCAGAGACAATCAGGGTGAAGTTCACCCGGCTGGGAAGAGCCTGCCAGATGCTGCGTTGCTTTGCAGCCTTCCATGTGTTCTTTGTGCAGATCGTGAGGATGGCGAGGATGTGCAAAGGCCTGGGTCCTGCTCGGCGCAGGGTTTAGAGCTGGGCAATGCCTGAGTATTTTGGCAGTCATCCTGATCATGGTAGCGAGTAGGGCCTGGCACGTGTCCTGGAGGAGGGTGACTGTGAGCAGGTATGAGTCTTCCCAGCTGGAAATGGAGCTGCTTGCTAGATGACGGTCTGTGTTATTGGGGTGGCACCGGAGAATGTCTGCTGAGCTGTGGAGATGCCATTTGCCAAGGTGCAGGATACAGGATGCCAGTAGAAAGCCAGGAGCTGCTTGCTCAGAATCCTCTCAGGACCTCCAGAGGTTCTGCATATCCTTGCACCGTCTTGTTCCCCGTGGTGTTGCTGCTTGTGAAGATACCTGCC
>NW_009258488.1:1361-3549 GCF_000687185.1 Egretta garzetta | reverse complement strand
GTTGGTTTTTGTTTTTTTTTCTCTGAGATTGGCAATGTGTTGGTAAGAGTGGATGAGATGCAGCCTGGTGAATGTTGGCAGCTGCCATGTGGCAGACGCTTGGGTGATTTGCCATCAGTGTGTGGGATGGCTTTTCCACTCTGCTAAGTTTCACTTTGCAAGACTGTCCTCAGTCAGAAATGCCTGTAGGGTTGGACCAGCAAAGCACCTCTGGCTCCTCACAGGGTGAGCAGGTGGCAGCAAGGGCAGAGGGAGGAGGGTGCCCTTGTTCTTTTCTTTGAGTGGGTATGTTGGGCATGAAGGAGATGTTCTCAGTGAAAATGTTGTGCTGTTACCTCTGTGGCTTTTGTTTGGCTGTCATGCGTGGATCATGTGGACGAAGGATGGGGTATTCCATGGGGACAAAATCCCTTGGGTACCAAGCTTTGTGCTGTGTTGTCCTGGCGTTGAGTGCCTCCCTGAAAGGGAAAGCAAGCGCTTGCCGCTCCGTGTGCAGGTGAAAATGAGTCAGGAAGAACAGCTCTTCCTCGAGGCATATGAAGAGTTCTGAGGAGCTGTGGTTGCCACGTGCTTTTTCAGCCTGTGTGGAGGATGGTTGTGCTGGACTGTGATGGGTTTGAGTTCCTGAATTAGGAGGAGCTGTGGCCTCCCTTGAGGTCTAGACAATCCCCAACCATATGAAAAGTACCAAGAGCAAGTGCTGGATTCTGCACCTGGGGCGGGATAGTCCTGGTTATACGTTGAAATTGTGGGACGAGAGCCTGGAGACCAGCCCCGTGGGAAAGATACCCAGGGGTCTGGGTGGATGCTGAATCTGAAGGTGAGTCAGCAGTGTGCCCTGGCAGCCAAAGGGGCCAAGCGTGTCCAGGGGTGCCTCAAGCACAGCATCGCTAGTCGGTCGAGGGAGGTGCTTGTCCCACTCTACACCGCAGTGGTTCGGCCGCACCTCGAGTACTGTGTGCATTTTTGGGCGCCTCAGTCTAAGAAGGACATCAAAGTCTTAGAGTGCAGCAGAGCTGTTCTTTGCCATATGATGGCCTGTTATTAGGTGGGGTCTCTGAGAGGATTGGAGGCTGAAGCAGAAGGAGCTCTTGGCTGCATGGTGAATGTGATGTAGTGTGATAGAAGAGCTATTGGTAAAGGAGAGCAAAGAAGAGGCGAAGAGGAAAGGAGAATGGGATGGAAGGAGTGGGAAGAGAGGAAAAGGAGGAAGAGGAGAAAGCAGAGAAGGAAGGAAGACACAAGAGAGAGAAAAACAAACCAGACCAAATCACTAGAGGGAAAGGAGGTAAGAAATTATGAATGAGTTTATTGGCCTGCATGGATGCTGTCACTGTACACAACAAGGAGGTGAGGGAGAAGAAGGAAGAAATGGAGGAAGGAAGAAACGGAGGAAGGAAGATGACACAGAAGAGAAAAAAGGAGGAAACCATAAAGGAGGTGATGAGGGTGCACCACCATTATCCTGTAGAAGGAAGAATCAGAGAAGGAAAGGAGAAAGGGAAGGAAGGAATCTATCTTTTAAGTAAGCTCGACATCCGCAAATCAATGGGTCCCGATGGAATGCACCCGCAAGTGCTAAAGGAGCTGGCAGACGTCATTACTGAGCCACTCTCCATCATCTATGAAAGGTCCTGGAGAACAGGAGAGGTGCCTGAGGACTGGAGGATAGCCAATGGCACTCCAGTCTGCAAAAAGGGCAAGAAGGAGGACCCAGGGAACTACCAGCCGGTTAGTCTCACCTTTGTCCCCGGAAAGGCGATGGAACAACTCATTCTGGGTGTCCCCTCCAAGCAAGTAGAGGAAAAGAAGATCATCAGGAATACCCAGCACGGATTCACCAAGGGGAAATCATGCCTGACCAATCTGATAGCCTTCTATGATGGCCTGACCAGCTGGGTAGATGAGGGGAGAGAAGTGGATGTTGTCCACCTTGACTTCAGCAAGGCTTTCGATACTGTCTCCTATAACATCCTCATAGAGAAACTCAAGAAGTGTGGGTTGGATGAGTGGACAGGGAGGTGGGTTGAGAACTGGCTGAACGACAGGGCTCAGAGGGTTCTGATCGGCGGGGCAGAGTCCAGTTGGAGGCCGGTAGCTAGTGGAGTTCCCCAGGGCTCGGTACTCAGCCCAGTCTTGTTCAACTTGTTCATCAATGACCTGGACGAGGGGACGGAGTGTACCATCA
>NW_009258488.1:0-848 GCF_000687185.1 Egretta garzetta | reverse complement strand
GGAGTCCTGGTGGATGACAAGCTGACCATGAGCCAGCAGGGTGCCCTGGTGGCCAAGAAGGCCAATGGCATCCTGGGGTGCATTAAGAGGAGTGTGGCCAGCAGGGCGAGGGAGGTTCTCCTCGCCCTCTACTCTGCCCTGATGAGACCCCACCTGGAGCTCTGCGTCCAGTTCTGGGCTCCCCGGTTCAAGAAAGACGAGGGACTCCTAGAGAGAGTTCAGAGGAGAGCAGCACAGATGATTAAGGGTCTGGAGCATCTCCCCTATGAGGAAAGGCTGAGAGAGTTGGGCTTGTTCAGCCTGAAGAAGACAAGACTGAGAAGGGATCTCGTCAACACATACAAATATCTTAAGGATAGATGTCATGAGGACAGAGCCAGACTCTTCTCAGTGGTGCTCAGCACCAGGACAAGGGGCAATAGGCACAAACTGAAGCAGAAGGGGTTCCAGTTGAATGGGAGGAAGAACTTTTGTACTTCGAGGGTGCCCGAGCCCTGGCCCAGGCTGCCCAGGGAGACTGTGGAGTCTCCTTCTCTAGAGATATTCAACCTCTGCCTGGACAAAGTCCTATGTAAAATGCCCTAGGTGAACCTGCTTTAGCAGGGTTGGACTAGATGATCTCCCAAGGTCCCTTCGAACCCTTGCCATTCTGTGATCCTGTGAAGGAAGAAACGGAGGAAGGAGGAAACGGAGGAAGGAAGATGACAAAGAAGAGAAAACAGGAGGAAACCAAAAAGGAGATGATGAGGGTGCACCACCATTACCCTGCAGAAGGAAGAATTGGAGGAGGAAAGGAGCAAGGGAAGGAAGGACTGTATGCAAGTAAAAAGGAAGGAAGGGAGAAAGAG
>NW_009258487.1:8825-9379 GCF_000687185.1 Egretta garzetta | reverse complement strand
TGGCTGTTTGGTGGGACCCATGCCGTGCTCTGCGTCGCTTCGGAGGACGGCAGACCCGGATCCTTGTTCCTCCGTTAGCCTTGGCCGTAGAGGCCACAGAAAAGGCTGCATGGAGCCCTCGGCTGTGTTTGTTCGGTTCCTGACAGCTCGAGGCAAAAATGCATCTCACAACCGTGTGTTGAAAACCGTGTCCAGGTTTCCCTTCTGCCCACAGACACCTGCAGCTTTTCCCTCTGGAGAGCTCCTGGGTGGCAAGCGGAGGGCACAGCCCCTTTTCCAGGCCAGGGAAGGAAGAGGCAGGCACACGTGCGTGCGCTGTATCGAAGAAGCACACGCATCCTCGCAGGATCCCCCACGTGCGTGCTCGAGACGGGCAGAAACTCCAGCCGTGCACAGATGGGCCGCGCGCCGGAGAGCGCTGCTCGAGCCAGCTGGGCTTTCACGCAAACTTCCACGTTCTTGTTCTGGAAGCACACGGCCGAGGAGGGAAGCGGGCTTGTTCCCCTCCCTCGGAAGCAGCAGTTTGTTTTCCCCTCGCAGCCGGCTGCTGGGAG
>NW_009258487.1:7769-7983 GCF_000687185.1 Egretta garzetta | reverse complement strand
CGCCTGGCGGGGCGGGGGGCGGCCGGGCCGCGCCGCTGCCGCTGCAGCGTTTTGCAGGGTTAATCCCGGTGAGCAGAGGGGCCTGTTTGTGAGCTGGCAAGTGCAGAACTGCAGATTAAAAGTAGCTCAGTGAAGAGCTGGGTTCGGGATGCATTTGAAATCGGGTTTCTCGGGCAGAGCTCAGGAGCGCATTCGGTGTTTCTGGTGGTTTCAA
>NW_009258487.1:0-458 GCF_000687185.1 Egretta garzetta | reverse complement strand
GGGAGGGGGCGCCTTCCGCAAAGCCACGGGGCAGGGGGAGGCTGGCTTCGCCCCCCTGCGCCCGCCCTGACCCATTCCTGCAGCGGGGTCTGCGCTCCAGCGGGGCGTGCGGGGGGACAGGCACAGGGGTCCCGCTCCGGAGGGACCCCCGACCCCTCTGCCTTTGCGGGTGGTGGTGGCTGGAAGTTGGTTTCTCAAACTTGCCAAAAAAACCCCCAAAACCTAGCCCAGCCTGTGCTACAGAGGCTCAGGATGCGGCACAGGGGTGGGTTTGGCCTGGGAGGACATCGCCATCCCCCGGGCCGGGCCAGCCTGCCCCCGCCAGCCGTCTTTGCCCGGGAGGGGACATGGCACCGGCAGGCTCGGTACGGCGTAACCAGCTCCTGGTTTGTGCCCTTCAGATATTTTGTTACGTGCTGGCTCTTCGGGTTTCAGCCTGGCGTGCAGCGACAAGTCAG
>NW_009258486.1:661192-662869 GCF_000687185.1 Egretta garzetta | reverse complement strand
CTCCCCCCAGCCCACCGCAGTGAGTGGAGAGCAGCGTGGCCATGGAGCCAAGCAACCGCTGTCCAATCTGCCTGGACAGCTTGGACAATAATGCCTACGTGATGCCATGCTTCCACCAATTCTGTTACGCATGCATCCTGCGGTGGGTCGAGACCAAGCCCGAGTGCCCCCTCTGCAAGAGGAGGATTGCCTCCATTGTGCACTCGGTACGAGCAGATGATGACTTTGAGGAGCAAGTCATCCCACCACCTGCAGCATCATTAGTCCGTGGCCACCAGGCAGGAGGAGCTCCTGGCCGTCTAGCTGCCCAGAGCCCTGCAGCAACAGAACACCAGGCTGTAGGGATGGTGGCCAGGGCTCCTCTGGGCGGCCTCCACCCGCATACGTGGGCATGCCTTTTCCAGGATCACCCAGCTCTCCTCCAGCTCCTTCGACCCTGGGTGCACCAGGAGCTGAGAGTGATCTTTAGGAACGGGCGTTCGCGGGCAGCTGTAGTGGAGGAACTCGTCATGTCTGCCCTGGGCCTCTTTGGCTTGCACGAAGAAGTCCTGGTCCGGCTGCTGCGGGTCAGCCTCCAAAATCACACAGCGATGTTTGTACAGTGCCTTATTGATGTCACTGTGCAGCGCTGCAGCGGGGACGCCCACCGTCTGCTGGACCTCGAGGAGGGCCAAGCTGCCGAGGAGCAGGAGGGTAGACTTGCGGCTGCCCCTCATCCTGCTGCCTCCCAAAGGGGGTCTCTTGCCCCGGGACCAGCCCCCTCTGGCAGCCCTGTGGGAGCGGATGAAGATCAGCGCCCCAGCACCTCCACTGCTGCTCTTTGTGGGGGTGCCAGCAGCCCCCCCAGTGCCCCCGTTCCCACCCTGAATGTATTGTGCTTGGCAGTATACAGAAACATCACTAAAGCTTCTTCAATTACTCTGAAACAGTCATTTCCACGAGTTGGTGTAACTATGCCTCACTGCTTATGCTCCTTTTAAGCGTTTAAACTAGCAGAGCATAACTGACTTCTTGCTCTTCTAACAATTAACTCTCGATACAGGCAGCAAGCAGTCTGTGTTCCAAGACAAAATGTCCGATTCCCTTTCACTGACATGCTTGAGGATAGCTGTAAAGCTGAGGAACTCCTGAACAGGAGTCCTGGGACATCCAGGAGACAGAAAGGATTCCCTGAGTGATGTGTTCTGATGTCACCGAGGGATGGGCTGCGATGTCACCTAGTGATGGACTATGACATCTCCGAGCGATGGATTGTGACCAGGTGTCCCTCACTGCCTATATTTGGGTGCCGAGTCCCACCCAGCCAGCTCGTGGCCACACTCCAGCTGAGCAGTTTGTGGGGTTTGGAGGTGTTGAGCGAGGCCTTTGGTGCTGGTGTCGTGCTCGGGGAGTTGTTCACTGCAGCTCCCGGTGCCCGACCCCAGAGCCGTCAGAGGATTTTCCCCGGCCCTGCCAGGTCCAGGCAGCCGGGGCAGACAGGAGGCGCGCTCGCAGCAGCAGAGGTGAGCTGGGTGGGGACACCTCAGCCTGGGGTGGGAGCTGGGAGGGTTTCCTTCCTGAGGGACCTGGGCATTGCTGCCAGCCCTCCCTGGGCCAGGCAATGACCGTGCCCTCTCTTCCTTTCCTAGCGCGACACCGGCTGGCGCAGCGCCCCGGCAAGGGGGGGAGCCCACCACA